>NW_027591977.1:0-22500 GCF_964213995.1 Mustelus asterias
GGGAGCTTTACTCTGGTATCTAACCCCGTGCTGTACCTGTCCTGGGAGAGTGTTTGATGGGACAGTGGTAGAGGGGAGCTTTACTCCTGTACCTACCCCGTGCTGTATCTGTCTGGGAGTGTTTGATGGAGATAGTGAGAGGGAGCTTTTACTCTGTATCTAACCCCGTGCTGTACCTGTCCTGGGAGTGTTGATGGAGACAGTGTAGAGGGAGCTTTACTCTGTATCCTAACCCCGTGCTGTACCTGTCCTGGGAGTGTTTGATGGGGACAGTGTAGAGGGAGCTTTACTCTGTATCTAACCCCGTGCTGTACCTGTCCTGGGAGTGTTTGATGGGGACAGTGTAGAGGGAGCTTTACTCTGTATCTAACCCCGTGCTGTACCTGTCCTGGGAGTGTTTGATGGGGACAGTGTAGAGGGAGCTTTACTCTGTATCTAACCCCGTGCTGTACCTGTCCTGGGAGTGTCTGATTGGGACAGTGTAGAGGGAGCTTTACTCTGTATCTAACCCCGTGCTGTACCTGTCCTGGGAGTGTTTGATGGGGACAGTGTAGAGGGAGCTTTACTCTGTATCTAACCCCGTGCTGTACCTGTCCTGGGAGTGTCTGATTGGGACAGTGTAGAGGGAGCTTTACTCTGTATCGAACCCCGTGCTGTACCTGTCCTGGGAGTGTTTGATGGGGGACAGTGTAGAGGGAGCTTTACTCTGTATCTAACCCCGTGCTGTACCTGTCCTGGGAGTGTTTGATGGGGACAGTGTAGAGGGAGCTTTACTCTGTATCTAACCCCGTGCTGTACCTGTCCTGGGAGTGTCTGATTGGGACAGTGTAGAGGGAGCTTTACTCTGTATCGAACCCCGTGCTGTACCTGTCCTGGGAGTGTTTGATGGGGGACAGTGTAGAGGGAGCTTTACTCTGTATCTAACCCCGTGCTGTACCTGTCCTGGTAGTGTTTGATGGGGACAGTGTAGAGGGAGCTTTACTCTGTATCTAACCCCGTGCTGTACCTGTCCTGGGAGTGTTTGATGGGGGACAGTGTAGAGGGAGCTTTACTCTGTATCTAACCGCATGCTGTACCTGTCCTGGGAGTGTTTGATGGGGACAGTGTAGAGGGAGCTTTACTCTGTATCTAACCCCGTGCTGTACCTGTCCTGGGAGTGTTTGATGGGGGACAGTGTGGAGTGAGCTTTACTCTGTATCTAACCCCGTGCTGTACCTGTCCTGGGAGTGTTTGATGGGGGGACAGTGTAGAGGGGAGCTTTACTCTGTATCTAACCCCGTGCTGTACCTGTCCTGGGAGTGTTTGATGGGGGACAGTGTAGAGGGAGCTTTACTCTGTATCTAACCCCGTGCTGTACCTGTCCTGGGAGTGTTTGATGGGGGACAGTGTAGAGGGAGCTTTACTCTGTATCTAACCCCGTGCTGTACCTGTCCTGGGAGTGTTTGATGGGGGACAGTGTAGAGGGAGCTTTACTCTGTATCTAACCCCGTGCTGTACCTGCCCTGGGAGTGTGTGATGGGACATTACAGATTGAGATTCAGTCTGTGTCTCCCTCCTGTCCCGGGGCAGATGGGGGTGTGAGACTGGGAGTTGATCTTTGAACCCTATCTTCTTGTTGCTCCCTCACAGAGAACGGCAGCTGCCCGGCTCCCAGCCGTCTGGGTCCCATGTGTGATGTAAACTTCGGAAAGGAATGCGAGGACGATGATGAGTGTGACCTGTGGTTATCTTGCTGTGATGCCGGCTGTGGGAAAAGATGTGTCCATCGTGGTTACAGACACGGTAAGAGGGGAGGGGAAACAATTCCCCCAGTCACTCTGCAGACCCTTCACCAGGAGAAGTCCCGCTTTATACACAGTGGGAGATGGGGACACAGTGGGGAAGCTGGGGGGTAACCTCACTGTACCAGTGAGCCAGAGAGACAGAGGAGAACTCTGGGGGGACATGGGTACAATTCTCCAGTGGGGCAGCTGCAGGGGTGGGGGTGTGTGTGTGGGGGGGTGGGGGGGGTGTGGAATCTGAACTCAGTGAGTGAGTCTGGAATAGAACGCTAATCTCAGTCACGGCCACCATCCAACTATCATCGATTATCCTTCACAAAAACCCCATCTGGTTCACTCAGCTCCTTCAGAGAGGGAAATCCGCCATCCTTACCCAGCCTGGCCTACATGTGACCCACAGCAATCTGATTGGCTGTGACGCACCTTCTGGGCAGCCATTTGTATCGGGGACAATTTCTCACCCGCTCCCCGCGGAACCAGTCACGGAGCGGTCTATTCTAGATTTGGTGTAATGTCATGAGGTAGGGCTAATCAATGATCTCATACTTCAGGATGCTCTAGGCAAGAGTGATCCTAACATGTTAGAATTACAACTTCAGTTTGAGGACCAGAAAATGGAGTCCCGCATTAAAATGTGCGGGTGAGGTGGATTGGATTGGCTAAATTGGCCACTTAGTGCCAGGGGGACGAGCTCGGGTAATGTATGGGGTTATGGGGATAGGGGCTGGGTTGGATGATGGTCGATGGGCCGAATGGCCTCCTTCTGCACTGGAGGATTCTATGATTCCACGACTAGCATTTCAGAGTTAATCAAAGGTCATCACATCGGAATGAGGGCAGATTTGACCCTCCTGGACAGGGCAATGAGACTACAAAGTGGGACAGCTGATGAACAGGGGCAGATATTTCAGGAGATATTCCAATCCTCCCAACTAAGATATGTTCCAGAGATGATGAAAGGTGGTAAGGGGTGGGGAGCCGGGGAGGGGGCTAAGACTTCCATGGATGAGCGAGGAAGTTAAGGATGACACATAAAGACAATAACTAAGGCAACCCGTATTGCCAAGGCCCAGGGGCATGCTGGGAGATTGGGAGTTCATTGACACACAGCAATGTGATTGGCTCTGATCTTCCCTCTCGGGGCTCAGTTGCGTTGAAGACAATCTCTCACCACCACCTTCTCAGAGGGGGGCAATTAGGGATGGGCCAATTAATGCCCCCACACCCCACTGAAGAGTCAACTCTCTCTCCCCAGCTGGAGTACAGGGGGGCAGTTTTGGTGGATATTGGGGGGGCGGGGGGGATCACTCCAATCACCCAATCAGATCATGGCTGATCTCACTGTGGGATGCCAGATTCACTTTGCCCTCTGACCCTCCCCCCACCCATAACCTTTGACCCACCCTCCCTGACCAATCCAAACTCCATCTCCCCCGGGCCTGGAACCCATTCAATGACCCTCCCTCCCTCATCTCCGTCTCAAATTGGAGACGGGTGCCTGGTTTCTGAATCTTGTGTTGACCTCCAGTCGAGGGCTTTCCCCTGATCAAAGGGATGGGGGCGGAGGGGGGAAGGAATCACCCTCGAGCCTCCAACCTTGACAGATCCCAACAGGATCCTGGGCTCCTTCTTCTCAATGAGGTCACCTCTCGTACTTCAGACTCTCATGGGGACGGGGGCTCCCCGAACCTGCTCGAACTGTTCCTCATTCGATAATCTCCCCCCAACACCCACCCCGTCCCGCTCCCCAGGAATCACTCGAGTCAAACCCTCTCTGAACTGCTTCGAATGCAATAGATATCCTTCCTTCGACACGTGGACCAGAACTGGACACAATTCTCCAGATGTGGTTTCACTGCCCCCCTGCACATCTGGAGAGCACCTTCAGCACTTTTATATCGGTTCCGTTGGAGTTCAAATACAACATTCCCTTTTCCCAGCCCCTCCTCCCATCCACAATCATCCTCAATGTTAACAAACCCCCTCCTTGTCCCCCTCGCCCCCTCTCCCTGTCCCCCTCCCCCGCACTCCCGCACTCTGCGAGATTCCTCTTACTGATCAGACAATCTCGTCTCTCACCACCCCCCCCTGCTCCCCATTCCCGTTTCCCAGAAGCAGGAAGGAGCAAATGGGAGTGTCCGGAACCTTCCGCCAGCCAACACGTCTGTGAGGAGGGTGCAGCAGAGGAGTGTGAGGAGGACGGGGATTGCAGGGGCTGGAAGAGGTGCTGTCGGGTGGGAGACTGCGGGAGAAGATGTGTCTACGCCGTCCGCAAGAAGGGTGAGTTCAAAAACCCGGGAGGGTCTGTGGGAGAGAGGGGTGGGTGAGGGAGAAGAGAGGGAGAGTCAGAGAGGGAGCATGAGAGAGAGAGGGGGCGTGAGAGAGAGAGGGGGTGTGAGAGAGAGAGGGGGGTGTGAGAGAGAGAGGGGGGTGTGAGAGAGAGAGGGGGTGTCAGGGAGAGAGGGGGTGTGAGAGAGAGAGGGGGCGTGAGAGAGAGAGGGGGCATGAGAGAGAGGGGGGCGTGAGAGAGAGGGGGGCGTGAGAGAGAGAGAGGGGGTGTGAGAGAGAGAGGGGGGCGTGAGAGAGAGAGAGGGGGTGTGAGAGAGAGAGAGGCGGCGTGAGGGAGAGAGGGGGCATGAGAGAGAGAGGGGGCTTGAGAGAGAGAGGGGGTGTGAGACAGGGAGCATGAGAGAGAGAGGGGTGTGTGAGAGAGAGAGGGGGGGCGTGAGAGAGAGAGAGGGGGCGTGAGAGAGAGAGAGGGGGCGTGAGAGAGAGAGAGGGGGCGTGAGAGAGAGAGAGGGGGCGTGAGAGAGAGAGAGGGGGCGTGAGAGAGAGAGAGGGGGCGTGAGAGAGAGAGAGGGGGCGTGAGAGAGAGAGGGGGCGTGAGAGAGAGAGGGGGCGTGAGGGAGAGAGAGAGGGGGCGTGAGAGAGAGAGGGAGCGTGAGGGAGAGAGGGGGCGTGAGAGAGAGAGGGGGCGTGAGAGAGAGAGGGGGACGTGAGGGAGAGAGGGGGTGAGAGAGAGAGGGCGTGAGAGAGAGAGGGAGCATGAGAGAGAGAGGGGGTGTGAGAGAGAGAGGGGGCGTGAGAGAGAGAGGAGGCGTGAGAGAGAGAGGGGGCGTGAGAGAGAGAGGGGGCGTGAGAGAGAGAGGGGGGGGTGTGAGAGAGAGAGGGGGGGTGTGAGAGAGAGCGGGGGCGTAAGAGAGAGAGAGGGAGCATGAGAGAGAGAGGGGGCATGAGAGAGAGGGGGGCGTGAGAGAGAGGGGGGCGTGAGAGAGAGAGAGGGGGTGTGAGAGAGAGAGGGGGGCGTGAGAGAGAGAGAGGGGGTGTGAGAGAGAGAGAGGCGGCGTGAGGGAGAGAGGGGGCATGAGAGAGAGAGGGGGCTTGAGAGAGAGAGGGGGTGTGAGACAGGGAGCATGAGAGAGAGAGGGGTGTGTGAGAGAGAGAGGGGGGGCGTGAGAGAGAGAGAGGGGGTGTGAGAGAGAGAGGGGGCGTGAGAGAGAGAGAGGGGGCGTGAGAGAGAGAGAGGGGGCGTGAGAGAGAGAGAGGGGGCGTGAGAGAGAGAGAGGGGGCGTGAGAGAGAGAGGGGGCGTGAGAGAGAGAGGGAGCGTGAGAGAGTGAGAGGGTGTGAGAGAGGGAGCATGAGAGAGAGAGAGGGGTGTGTGAGATATAGAGGGCGTTCGAGAGAGAGGGGGCGTTTGTGAGAGAGATTGGGGGCGTGAGAGAGCGAGGGGGTGAGAGAGAGAGGGGGCGTGAGAGAGAGAGGGGGCGTGAGAGAGAGAGGGGGTGTGAGGGAGAGAGGGGGCGTGAGAGAGAGAGGGGGCGTGAGAGAGAGAGGGGGCGTGAGAGAGAGAGGGGGCGTGAGAGAGAGAGGGGGCGTGAGAGAGAGAGGGGGCGTGAGAGAGAGAGGGAGCGTGAGAGAGAGAGGGGGCGTGAGAGAGAGAGGGGGCGTGAGAGAGAGAGGGGGCGTGAGAGAGAGAGGGGGCGTGAGAGGGAGACGGGGCGTGAGAGGGAGAGGGGGCGTGAGAGAGAGAGAGGGGGCGTGAGAGGGAGACGGGGCGTGAGAGGGAGAGGGGCGTGAGAGAGAGAGGGGGCGTGAGAGAGAGAGGGGGCGTGAGAGAGAGAGGGGGCGTGAGAGAGAGAGGGGGCGTGAGAGAGAGAGGGGGCGTGGAGAGAGAGAGGGGGCGTGAGAGAGAGAGGGGGCGTGAGAGAGAGAGGGGGCGTGAGGGAGAGAGGGGGCGGAGAGAGAGAGGGGGCGTGAGGGAGAAGAGAGGGAGAGTCAGAGAGGGGGCGTGAGAGAGAGAGGGGGCGTGAGGGAGAGAGGGGGGGTGAGGGAGAGAGGGGGGGTGAGGGAGAGAGGGGGGTGAGGGAGAGAGGGGGGGTGAGGGAGAGAGGGGGCGTGAGGGAGAGAGGGGGCGTGAGGGAGAGAGGGGGGGTGAGGGAGAGAGGGGGGTGAGGGAGAGAGGGGGGGTGAGGGAGAGAGGGGGGGGGAGGGGGCGTGAGGGAGAGGGGGGGGTGAGGGAGAGAGGGGGGTGAGGGAGAGAGGGGGGGTGAGGGAAAGAGGGGAGAGATGGAACATGATGGAGAGAGAGGAGGGAAGGAGAGAGGAGAGAGGAATTGTGAGAGAGGAGAGAGGGGGTGAGTGAGATAGGTGAGTGAGGGTGTGTGAGGGAGAGATGGGGCGTGAGATATAGCGGAGAAACTGAGAGAGGAGAGGGGGAGTGTGAGAGAGAGGAGGAGACTGAGAGGGAAGGCACATGGGAGGGAGCGTGAGAGAGGAGAGAGAGAGTGTGAGAGAAAGGTAAAGTGATAGTCAGAAGGACGGGGAGAACCAATGAGGGGTGAGTGGGTGTGTGAGAGAAGAGATGGAGAGTTAGAGAGGGAGTGGAGAGAGGAAGCATAAGACAGTGGAGAGGGGGAGTGTGAGAGAGAAGACAGAGTTAGTGGAGAGTGGGTATAGAGTCTAGAGAGAGGAGTGAGAGGGTGTGGAGAGGGGAGGCAGTGTCGGTCGGAGGGTGAGAGGATGGCCAGAGGGAGGGAAGAGTGATGTGAGGGTGGGGAATGGGGAGTGAGGGGTGATAGGGGGGGTGGGAGTGTAGGGAGAGGGTGGGGAGAGTGGGGAGAGGGAGGGGAGAGCAGGGAGAGGGGTGAGAGTTTGGGGAAGGAGTGAGATGGGGGAGGGGGAGAGAGGGTTGTGAATCTGTGAAATTCTCTATCTCGAGAGCTATGAAGACTTAGTGTGTTGATGATTGAGATGGATTGATTTTAGACTCCGAGGGGGAGGGATGTGAGACGGGGAATCAGGAAGGAAAATTGGTGTGTGTTTAGTCTTCAGTGATGGATTTTAATGACGGGGTAGCAGGTTGGGAAGGGGACGAATGGCCTCGTACTGCTCCTATTCCTGATATTGAGACAGTCCCACCTCTCCAAAACCAGCACAGTTTGAACCAAAATGTTGTTGTGTCCACAGATGAGGCCTTTGAATGCCCGGCTGAGTCTCGACTGACCCCCATTTGTCAGATGAAACTGGGGAATCGATGTTCCAGCGATGATGACTGTGATATCTGGCAGAGTTGTTGTGAGGCTGGATGTGGGAAGAGATGTGTGATGAAGCTCAAGTTCGAAGGTAAGGATCAGAGAGAGTCCAACACTCACCCGTCTGTCTCTGTTACCCACAGGAACACCCAGACTAACTCTGTATCTAACCCCGTGCTGTACCTGTCCTGGGAGTGTTTGATGGGGACAGTGTAGAGGGAGCTTTACTCTGTATCTAACCCCGTGCTGTACCTGTCCTGGGAGTGTTTGATGGGGACAGTGCAGAGGGAGCTTTACTCTGTATCTAACCCCGTGCTGTACCTGTCCTGGGAATGTTTGATGGGGACAGTGTAGAGGGAGCTTTACTCTGTATCTAACCCCGTGCTGTACCTGTCCTGGGAGTGTTTGATGGGGACAGTGTAGAGGGAGCTTTACTCTGTATCTAACCCCGTGCTGTACCTGTCCTGGGAGTGTTTGATGGGGACAGTGTAGAGGGAGCTTTACTCTGTATCTAACCCCGTGCTGTACCTGTCCTGGGAGTGTTTGATGGGGGACAGTGCAAAGGGAGCTTTACTCTGTATCAAACATCGTGCTGTACCTGTCCTGGGAGTGTTTGATGGGGACAGTGTAGAGGGAGCTTTACTCTGTATCTAACCCCGTGCTGTACCTGTCCTGGGAGTGTTTGATGGGGGACAATGTAAAGGGAGCTTTACTCTGTATCTAACCCCGTGCTGTTTCTGTCCTGGGAGTTTTTGATGGTTACATGATGGAGTGAGATTTACTCAGCATCTAGCCCCGCGCTTTACAAATCCTGGAAATATTTGATGGGGGGCAGTGTACAGAAAGATTTACTCTGTATCTAACCCCGTGCTGTACCTGTCCTGGGAGTGTTTGAAGGGGACAGTGTAGAGGGAGCTTTACTCTGTATCTAACCCCGTGCTGTACCTGTCCTGGGAGTGTTTGATGGGGGACAGTGTAGACGCAGCATTACTCTGTATCTAACCCGGTGCTGTACCTGTCCTGGGAGTGTTTGATGGGGACAGTGTAGAGGGAGCTTTACTCTGTATCTGATCCCGTGCTGTACCTGTCCTGGGAGTGTTTGATGGGGACAGTGTAGAGGGAGCTTTACTCTGTATCTGATCCCGTGCTGTACTTGTCCTGGGAGTGTTTGATGGGGACAGTGTAGAGGGAGCTTTACTCTGTATCTAACCCCGTGCTGTACCTGTCCTGGGAGTGTTTGATGGGGGACAGTGTAGAGGGAGCTTTACTCTGTATCTAACCCCGTGCTGTATCTGTCCTGGGAGTGTTTGATGGGGACAGTGTAGAGGGAGCTTTACTCTGTATCTAACCCCGTGCTGTACCTGTCCTGGGAGTGTTTGATGGGGGACAGTGTAGAGGGAGCTTTACTCTGTATCTAACCCCGTGCTGTGTGTGTTTGTGTTGTGGGGGTGACGGGTGTGGGTGGTGGGGGGGGAGGGGGGGGGGATATACACAGTGAATGCTCTCTCTGTTGTCAGGTGTATCAGTCAGTGATATCAAGCTGTGTCTCCCCCTACAGGCCCTGGAGGAATCTGTCCGCATGCATCCAGACTCCGTTACGTGTGTAAGATGAACTTCAGCGCACCCTGTGAGGGTGACTCTTCCTGCGGTCCCTGGGCATCCTGCTGTCAGACCCAGTGTGGGCACAGATGTGTGCCAGAGTGCCTGGCGAAAAGTGAGTGATCGCCTGGACGAGAGAGAGAAAGAGAGCGGGAGAGGGAAGATCCCGCCAGTGGGAGCGGGAGATACCCCCCAAGTACAGACTGGTGGGACAGACGGAGAGAGTGTGGGCGGGGGTGGGTGGGAGGGGGAGGATTAGTCACCCTGGGTGCTCTGGATTGGGGCTGCAATGTTGATGCGCGTTATCAAACACGAGGCTCGATGCTCGGGAAATAAAGGCTTTTATTTCCTGTAATGAAGCAGCCAATAATTATATACACGATCCCAGACTGAGGGGGTCCCGGCCAGAGCAGGGACTCTTATCCCTCTTCCAGGAGGCGGAGCCCGACTGGGATGTACCACAACACTACAGTACAAAGGTGTAACAACCCCACCCTAACCCCAACAGCAACAATAGCACAACCCATCCCTAACCCAACAGCAACATATATACATCCTTGTCGTACTGGCCAGCCCCTGGCTCAGTACTATCCAGTGGGGACCCAACGATGATTCACCACAAATGTCAGCCTAATGGCTCCCTGATTGAAGGCTGTGTGGGAGTGTGTGTGGCCTCAGTCAAAGGGAGGGGGTGAATGGCCAGTCCCCTGTTAAATGAGGCTGAGGGGGGAGAGATGCGGAGTCCAGGACCGATTAAAGTGGGATTGATTAAGAGACACCTTTACGCAGAGGGACGATTCTCCGACTGACGGCCTTCCAATTGGAGCGTCAGTCACATCTCCCAGCCCCTGTGTCAAAAAGCGTGGGGGGAGGAGGGGGTGTGGGGGCACGAGCGCCAGGACCCCCTGAGCACCTTATCCGGAGCCCACACCCCCCTCGCAATCCCCAATCGTCAAGTACTGAGGGTGGCGCCCCGCTCTGAGAGGGTGGGACGGAGGGAATGCTCGGGGGGACGTGAGGAAGGGTGGGATGGGCAGGGGTATTAAAGGGGGTGAGAAATATCAGAGGGTGCCCCGGTAGAGGGCCAGTATGGAGGCAACAGGAGGAATGGCCTCCTCGTGCACGGGGTGTGATTTGGAACCAAACACAAAAGTGGGATAGGAGGGGCGGGGGGGGGGGGTTAGGGGTGAGCTAACCTCAATTGTGTGGGATCTTGCTGTTCAACGTGGCGTTTCCCGGATGGTAAATTTTGCCCAGACTTTGGGGGAGGGAGGGGGGAGGGTCACCATTGGGTGAGGGAGCATTGGGTAATGTCCCTGGTGTGTTGCGGGGGGCGGTGGGGGGGAGTGGGGGTACAGAAAGACAGATTTGTGAATGTGAACTCTTACTCCCCCCTCTATACAGAACCCTCGGAGCAGTGTCCCAGCGACGACAGACTGTCCTTCTTCTGTCACCTGCGCACCGGGGATTCCTGCGGCCACAACAAGGATTGCGACCACTACCACACTTGTTGTGAGGCTGGGTGTGGATCCAAATGTCTGCCCAAGTGTCTGGCAGGAGGTGAGAGCAGCGTTCCCCACCTTCCCCAACCTCCTCCACTCCCCTCACCCAACACTGGACACGGACCTTTGTCCCCCTCAAGATAGATTAGAGAAAAGGGGTGAATCAGACAGGGATCCTGCTCCCGATCCCTGTCCACTGACCCCTGGGTTAGGGAGGGGGGGTGAATCAGACAGGGTTCCTGCTCCCGATCCCTGTCCACTGACCCCTGGGTTAGGGAGGGGGGGTGAATCAGACAGGGATCCTGCTCCCGATCCCTGTCCACTGACCCTTGGGTTGGAGAGGGATGATTTAGCCCCATTCCTGCTCCTGATCCCTGTCCGTTTGAACCCTGGGTTTGGGAGGGAGGGTGAATCAGACGGGGTTCCTGCTCCTGATCCCTGTCCACTGACCCCTGGGTTAGCGAGGGATTGGAGGGTGAATTAGCCCGGGATACTGTTCCTGATCCCTGTCCTTCGACTCCGATGTGTGGTGTCCGGTTTCAGAATTGTGATCCGGGCTTCGCACAATCGGATATTATCCGTCACCATCTGTCTGCCCGGCGGAGGTCAGGGTGACCTAAACTCTGGGTCAGAGAGTATGTTGGGTTCATTGGGTAATGGGGAGGGGGAAGGGGGTGGAGGGGGGGTGGGGACACAGAGCAAGATCCAGCTCCCAGTGCCCGTGGGAGTTTGGAAATTCCCGCAGTGAGGTGTGAATTGTTGTGTGAGACTGTCTCATCTTATCTTGCAGAGAATGGAACGTGTCCCGTCCCCAAGAGGCTGACGATGATCTGTAACATGACCCTGGGAGATGATTGCAGCGATGACAACCAGTGTGACATCTGGCAGATGTGCTGTGGAACCAGCTGTGGGAGGAAATGTGTCCCATCGTTCATCAACAAATGTGAGCATCAGTTACAGAGCAGCAGACACGCCCTCATGGGATGGTCCCTCACACACACTGAGCAGCAAGATCCCAGCCAGATTGGGTCAATGGAGAGGGAGCTTCAATCTATATCTAACCCCGTGCTGTACCTGTCCTGGGAGTGTTTGATGGGGACCGTGTGGAGGGAGCTTTACTCTGTATCTAACCCCGTGCTGTACCTGTCCTGGGAGTGTTTGATGGGGACAGTGTAGAGGGAGCTTTACTCTGTATCTAACCCCGTGCTGTACCTGTCCTGGGAGTGTTTGATGGAGACAGTGTAGAGGGAGCTTTACTCTGTATCTAACCCCGTGCTGTACCTGTCCTGGGAGTGTTTGATGGGGGACAGTGTAGAGGGAGCTTTACTCTGTATCTAACCCCGTGCTGTACCTGTCCTGGGAGTGTTTGATGGGGACAGTGTAGAGGGAGCTTTACTCTGTATCTAACCCCGTGCTGTACCTGTCCTGGGAGTGTTTGATGGGGGAACAGTGTAGAGGGAGCTTTACTCTGTATCTAACCCCGTGCTGTACCTGTCCTGGGAGTGTTTGATGGGGACAGTGTAGAGGGAGCTTTACTCTGTATCTAACCCCGTGCTGTACCTGTCCTGGGAGTGTTTGATGGGGGAAAATTTTGATGGAGATTTCCTCTTTACTTGTGTTGTTGACGGTTTTTACATCCTGAATTGTTTGACTGATTTAAACTTCTGCGTTATTTAGTCTTGGCAAAGAAGTGTCCGGAAGTTTCCAAAGTGTCGTTTCTGTGTCAGAAAAACTCCAGCCAGTCCTGTGAGGATGATGATGACTGCCGAGCTCACCAACAATGCTGTGACATTGGCTGTGGCAAGAAATGTCTTTACTCATTCACACAAGGTGAGGACGTGTCTGAGAGAGTGGCTGGAACAAGAAACTGGGGCAATAAGTCATCCCCCTACCTGGAGAGTGTGAGGGTAGCGATCGGAAACCACAAGCTATATTCTGCAATCAGATTAGACCCCAGCAATTCTCCATTCTGACATTAGCGTGAGGAACAGACTTTTCAATCCAGGCTCGATTCCACTGAGTCACCAGGGAACCTTTCTCAAAACCAACTTTAAATCACCAACACAATTTAACTATAACAAATAAACTGGCTCAACAGAAAAACTCGGCTTAACTTTTAAGGATGGAATCATAGTGAAATACAACAAGATAAAATTGTTTACTGCTAACTGTGTTCCAATTAAGCAATATTTCTCTTGTACAGTTAAACTCCTCGTTAATATTAATGAGCAAAAGACAGGTATACTTGTTTTTCTAACGTTAACAGTCCTGTAGCTTTCAGTACACCTCTTGAGAGAGAGAGAGAGACTTGTCCCTTCTGGAAAACCAGGCAGCAATTACTTGTATTTTAAGAATGAAATTGCAACTCTTTCATTCCTGCGATATTAGCTCCTCCCATTCAGCACATGACTCTGTCTCCCTCGATCAACCGAATCACAACCCAGCTCTGAAACGTCAGGTGGAGCTCAAGTAAACACAAATGCATGAGGTGTGCTTTAACAAAGACACGATGTCTGAAATCACTCTTAAACGTGTCCACCCAGCAACTCATTTAAAGGATTCCCCAGACAAACAGGCAACTGGTAAAACAGATCTGAATTCCATACATACCCTTTACTTAAAACAGGAAAGAATTGCAGACATTGAGAGAATACCCCATGGTGGGTTCCTGCAGCGATGTCCTCCCTGCAGGAACTGAGGCTGATTTCCAATTGTTGTCCTGTGCAGGTGAGAGAAAAGGAGAGTGCTGGAACCCCAGACATCTGAGCTACGTGTGTAACTCCACCCTGGGGAAGGAGTGTAACAGTGAGAGTGAGTGTGGAAAATGGCAGACTTGCTGCTTCACTCCCTGCGGAGCGCGATGTGTCTTACAATTCTTCAGAGGAGGTGAGTACAGGAGTCTCAGCTTCAGTCCATGTCCAACCCTCACTGTCCCTGTCCTGGGAGTGTTTGATGGGGACAGTGTAGAGGGAGCTTTACTCTGTATCTAACCCCGTGCTGTACTGTCCTGGGAGTGTTTGATGGGGGACAGTGTAGAGGGAGCTTTACTCTGTATCTAACACCGTGTTGTACCTGTCCTGGGAGTGTTTGATGGGGGACAGTGTAGAGGGAGCTTTACTCTGTATCTAACCCCGTGCTGTACCTGTCCTGGGAGTGTTTGATGGGGGACAGTGTAGAGGGGGATATACTCTGTATCTAACCCCGTGTTGTACCTGTCCTGGGAGTGTTTGATGGGGGAAAGTGTAGACGGAGCTTTACTCTGTATCTAACCCCGTGCTGTACCTGTCCTGGGAGTGTTTGATGGGGGACAGTGCAGAGGGAGCTTTACTCTGTATCTAACCCCGTGCTGTACCTGTCCTGGGAGTGTTTAATGGGGGACAGTGTAGTGGGATCTTCACTCTGTATCTAACCCCGTGGTGTACCTGTTTGGGAGAGTTTGATGGGGACAGTGTCGAGGGGGATTTACTCTGTATCTAACCCCGTGCTGTACCTGTCCTGGGATTGTTTGATGGGGGACAGTGTCGAGGGGGATTTACTCTGTATCTAAACCCGTGCTGTACCTGTCCTGGGAATGTTTGATGGGGACATTGTAGAGGGAGCTTTACTCTGTATCTAACCCCGTGCTGTACCTGTCCTGGGAGTGTTTGATGGGGACAGTGTAGAGGGGGATTTACTCTGTATCTAACCCCGTGCTGTACCTGTCCTGGGAGTGTTTGATGGGGACAGTGTAGAGGGGGATTTACTCTGTATCTAACCCCGTGCTGTACCTGTCCTGGGAGTGTTTGATGGGCGACAGTGTAGAGGGGGATTTACTCTGTATCTAACCCCGTGCTGTACCTGTCCTGGGAGTGTTTGATGGGGACAGTGTAGAGGGAGCTTTACTCTGTATCTAACCCCGTGCTGTACCTGTCCTGGGAGTGTTTGATGGGGACAGTGTAGAGGGAGCTTTACTCTGTATCTAACCCCGTGCTGTACCTGTCCTGGGAGTGTTTGATGGGGACAGTGTCGAGGGGGAGTTACTCTGTATCTAACCCCGTGCTGTTCCTGTCCTGGGAGTGTTTGATGGGGGACAGTGTAGAGGGGGATTTACTCTGTATCTAACCCCGTGCTGTACCTGTCCTGGGAGTGTTTGATGGGGACAGTGGAGAGGGGGATTTACTCTGTATCTAACCCTGTGCTGTACCTGTCCTGGGAGTGTTTGATGGGGGACAGTGTAGAGGGGGATTTACTCTGTATCTAACCCCGTGCTGTACCTGTCCTGGGAGTGTTTGATCGGGACAGTGTAGAGGGAGCTTTACTCTGTATCTAACCCCGTGCTGTACGTGTCCTGGGAGTGTTTGATGGGGACAGTGTCGAGGGGGAGTTACTCTGTATCTAACCCCGTGCTGTTCCTGTCCTGGGAGTGTTTGATGGGGGACAGTGTAGAGGGGGATTTACTCTGTATCTAACCCCGTGCTGTACCTGTCCTGGGAGTGTTTGATGGGGACAGTGTAGAGGGGGATTTACTCTGTATCTAACCCTGTGCTGTACCTGTCCTGGGAGTGTTTGATGGGGGACAGTGTAGAGGGGGATTTACTCTGTATCTAACCCCGTGCTGTACCTGTCCTGGGAGTGTTTGATCGGGACAGTGTAGAGGGGGATTTACTCTGTATCTAACCCCGTGCTGTACCTGTCCTGGGAGTGTTTGATGGGGGACAGTGTAGAGGGAGATTTACTCTGTATCTAAACCCGTGCTGTACCTGTCCTGGGAGTGTTTGTTGGGGGACAGTGTAGAGGGAGCTTTACTCTGTATCTAACCCCGTGCTGTACCTGTCCTGGGAGTGTTTGATGGGGGACAGTGTAGAGGAAGCATTACTCTGTATCTAACCCCGTGCTGTACCTGTCCTGGGAGTGTTGATGGGGGACAGTGTAGAGGGGGATTTACTCTGTATCTAACCCCGTGCTGTACCTGTCCTGGGAGTGTTTGATGGGGGACAGTGTAGAGGGAGCTTTACTCTGTATCTAACCCCGTGCTGTCCCTGTCCTGGGAGAGTTTGATGGGGGACAGTGTAGAGGGGGATTTACTCTGTATCTAACCCCGTGCTGTACCTGTCCTGGGAGTGTTTGATGGGGGAGAGTGTAGAGGGAGCTTTACTCTGTATCTTACCCCGTGCTGTACATGTCCTGGGAGTGTTTGATGGGGGACAGTGTAGAGGGAGCTTTACTCTGTATCTAACCCCGTGCTGTACCTGTCCTGGGAGTGTTTGATGGGGGACTGTGTAGAGGGAGCTTTACTCTGTATCTAACCCCGTGCTGTACCTGTCCTGGGAGTGTTTGATGGGGGACAGTGTAGAGGGAGCTTTACTCTGTATCTAACCCCGTGCTGTACCTGTCCTGGGATTGTTTGATGGGGGACAGTGTAGAGGGAGCTTTACTCTGTATCTAACCCCGTGCTGTACCTGTCCTGGGATTGTTTGATGGGGGACAGTGTAGAGGGAGCTTTCCTCTGTATCTAACCCCGTGCTGTACCTGTCCTGGGATTGTTTGATGGGGGACAGTGTAGCGGGAGCTTTCCTCTGTATCTAACCCCGTGCTGTACCTGTCCTGGGAGTGTTTGATGGGGGACAGTGTAGAGGGAGCTTTACTCTGTATCTTACCCCGTGCTGTACATGTCCTGGGAGTGTTTGATGGGGGACAGTGTAGAGGGAGCTTTCCTCTGTATCTAACCCCGTGCTGTACCTGACATGGGAGTGTTTGATGGGGGACATTGTAGAGGGAGCTTTCCTCTGTATCTAACCCCGTGCTGTACCTGTCCTGGGAGTGTTTGATGGGGACAGTGTCGAGGGGGATTTACTCCGTATCTAACCCCGTGCTGTACCTGTCCTGGGAGTGTTTGATGGGGACAGTGTCGAGGGGGAGTTACTCTGTATCTAACCCCGTGCTGTACCTGTCCTGGGAGTGTTTGATGGGGGACAGTGTCGAGGGGGAGTTACTCTGTATCTAACCCCGTGCTGTACCTGTCCTGGGAGTGTTTGATGGGGGACAGAGTCGAGGGGGAGTTACTCTGTATCTAACCCCGTGCTGTACCTGTCCTGGGAGTGTTTGATGGGGGACAGTGTCGAGGGGGAGTTACTCTGTATCTAACCCCGTGCTGTACCTGTCCTGGGAGTGTTTGATGGGGGACAGTGTCGAGGGGGATTTACTCTGTATCTAACCCCGTGCTGTACCTGTCCTGGGAGTGTTTGATGGGGCCAGTGTCGAGGGGGATTTACTCTGTATCTAACCCCGTGCTGTACCTGTCCTGGGAGTGTTTGATGGGGGACAGTGTAGAGGGAGCTTTACTCTGTATCTAACCCCGTGCTGTACCTGTCCTGGGAGTGTTTGATGGGGGACAGTGTAGAGGGGGATTTACTCTGTATCTAACCCCGTGCTGTACCTGTCCTGGGAGTGTTTGATGGGGGAGAGTGTAGAGGGAGCTTTACTCTGTATCTTACCCCGTGCTGTACATGTCCTGGGAGTGTTTGATGGGGGACAGTGTAGAGGGAGCTTTACTCTGTATCTAACCCCGTGCTGTACCTGTCCTGGGAGTGTTTGATGGGGGACTGTGTAGAGGGAGCTTTACTCTGTATCTAACCCCGTGCTGTACCTGTCCTGGGAGTGTTTGATGGGGGACAGTGTAGAGGGAGCTTTACTCTGTATCTAACCCCGTGCTGTACCCGTCCTGGGATTGTTTGATGGGGGACAGCGTAGAGGGAGCTTTACTCTGTATCTAACCCCGTGCTGTACCTGTCCTGGGATTGTTTGATGGGGGACAGTGTAGAGGGAGCTTTCCTCTGTATCTAACCCCGTGCTGTACCTGTCCTGGGATTGTTTGATGGGGGACAGTGTAGAGGGAGCTTTCCTCTGTATCTAACCCCGTGCTGTACCTGTCCTGGGAGTGTTTGATGGGGGACAGTGTAGAGGGAGCTTTACTCTGTATTTTACCCCGTGCTGTACATGTCCTGGGAGTGTTTGATGGGGGACAGTGTAGAGGGAGCTTTCCTCTGTATCTAACCCCGTGCTGTACCTGACCTGGGAGTGTTTGATGGGGGACATTGTAGAGGGAGCTTTCCTCTGTATCTAACCCCGTGCTGTAACTGTCCTGGGAGTGTTTGATGGGGACAGTGTCGAGGGGGATTTACTCTGTATCTAACCCCGTGCTGTACCTGTCCTGGGAGTGTTTGATGGGGACAGTGTCGAGGGGGAGTTACTCTGTATCTAACCCCGTGCTGTACCTGTCCTGGGAGTGTTTGATGGGGGACAGTGTCGAGGGGGAGTTACTCTGTATCTAACCCCGTGCTGTACCTGTCCTGGGAGTGTTTGATGGGGGACAGAGTCGAGGGGGAGTTACTCTGTATCTAACCCCGTGCTGTACCTGTCCTGGGAGTGTTTGATGGGGGACAGTGTCGAGGGGGAGTTACTCTGTATCTAACCCCGTGCTGTACCTGTCCTGGGAGTGTTTGATGGGGGACAGTGTCGAGGGGGATTTACTCTGTATCTCACCCCGTGCTGTACCTGTCCTGGGAGTGTTTGATGGGGCCAGTGTCGAGGGGGATTTACTCTGTATCTAACCCCGTGCTGTACCTGTCCTGGGAGTGTTTGATGGGGGACAGTGTAGAGGGAGCTTTACTCTGTATCTAACCCCGTGCTGTACCTGTCCTGGGAGTGTTTGATGGGGGACAGTGTCGAGGGGGAGTTACTCTGTATCTAACCCCGTGCTGTACCTGTCCTGGGAGTGTTTGATGGGGGACAGTGTCGAGGGGGAGTTACTCTGTATCTAACCCCGTGCTGTACCTGTCCTGGGAGTGTTTGATGGGGGACAGTGTCGAGGGGGATTTACTCTGTATCTAACCCCGTGCTGTACCTGTCCTGGGAGTGTTTGATGGGGCCAGTGTCGAGGGGGATTTACTCTGTATCTAACCCCGTGCTGTACCTGTCCTTGGAGTGTTTGATGGGGGACAGTGTAGAGGGAGCTTTACTCTGTATCTAACCCCGTGCTGTACCTGTCCTGGGAGTGTTTGATGGGGGACAGTGTATAGGGAGCTTTACTCTGTATCTAACCCCGTGCTGTACCTGTCCTGGGAGTGTTTGATGGGGGACAGTGTCGAGGGGGAGTTACTCTGTATCTAACCCCGTGCTGTACCTGTCCTGGGAGTGTTTGATGGGGGACAGTGTCGAGGGGGAGTTACTCTGTATCTAACCCCGTGCTGTACCTGTCCTGGGAGTGTTTGATGGGGGACAGTGTAGAGGGAGCTTTACTCTGTATCTAACCCCGTGCTGTACCTGTCCTGGGAGTGTTTGATGGGGGACAGTGTCGAGGGGGAGTTACTCTGTATCTAACCCCGTGCTGTACCTGTCCTGGGAGTGTTTGATGGGGGACAGTGTAGAGGGAGCTTTACTCTGTATCTAACCCCGTGCTGTTCCTGTCCTGGGAGTGTTTGATGGGGACAGTGTAGAGGGAGCTTTACTCTGTATCTAACCCCGTGCTGTACCTGTCCTGGGAGTGTTTGATGGGGGACAGTGTAGAGGGAGCTTTACTCTGTATCTAACCCCGTGCTGTACCTGTCCTGGGAGTGTTTGATGGGGACAGTGTAGAGGGAGCTTTACTCTGTATCTAACCCCGTGCTGTACCTGTCCTGGGAGTGTTTGATGGGGGACAGTGTAGAGGGAGCTTTACTCTGTATCTAACCCCGTGCTGTACCTGTCCTGGGAGTGTTTGATGGGGGACAGTGTCGAGGGGGAGTTACTCTGTATCTAACCCCGTGCTGTCCCTGTCCTGGGAGTGTTTGATGGGGACAGTGTAGAGGGAGCTTTACTCTGTATCTAACCCCGTGCTGTACCTGTCCTGGGAGTGTTTGATGGGGGACAGTGTCGAGGGGGATTTACTCTGTATCTAACCCCGTGCTGTACCTGTCCTGGGAGTGTTTGATGGGGACAGTGTAGAGGGAGCTTTACTCTGTATCTAACCCCGTGCTGTACCTGTCCTGGGAGTGTTTGATGGGGGACAGTGTCGAGGGGGAGTTACTCTGTATCTAACCCCGTGCTGTACCTGTCCTGGGAGTGTTTGATGGGGGACAGTGTGGAGGGGGAGTTACTCTGTATCTAACCCCGTGCTGTACCTGTCCTGGGAGTGTTTGATGGGGGACAGTGTCGAGGGGGAGTTACTCTGTATCTAACCCCGTGCTGTCCCTGTCCTGGGAGTGTTTGATGGGGGACAGTGTAGAGGGAGCTTTCCTCTGTATCTAACCCCGTGCTGTAGCTGACCTGGGAGTGTTTGATGGGGGACATTGTAGAGGGAGCTTTCCTCTGTATCTAACCCCGTGCTGTACCTGTCCTGGGAGTGTTTGATGGGGACAGTGTCGAGGGGGATTTACTCTGTATCTAACCCCGTGCTGTACCTGTCCTGGGAGTGTTTGATGGGGACAGTGTCGAGGGGGAGTTACTCTGTATCTAACCCCGTGCTGTACCTGTCCTGGGAGTGTTTGATGGGGGACAGTGTCGAGGGGGAGTTACTTTGTATCTAACCCCGTGCTGTACCTGTCCTGGGAGTGTTTGATGGGGGACAGAGTCGAGGGGGAGTTACTCTGTATCTAACCCCGTGCTGTACCTGTCCTGGGAGTGTTTGATGGGGGACAGTGTCGAGGGGGAGTTACTCTGTAAATAACCCCGTGCTGTACCTGTCCTGGGAGTGTTTGATGGGGGGCAGTGTCGAGGGGGATTTACTCTGTATCTAACCCCGTGCTGTACCTGTCCTGGGAGTGTTTGATGGGGCCAGTGTCGAGGGGGATTTACTCTGTATCTAACCCCGTGCTGTACCTGTCCTGGGAGTGTTTGATGGGGGACAGTGTAGAGGGAGCTTTACTCTGTATCTAACCCCGTGCTGTACCTGTCCTGGGAGTGTTTGATGGGGGACAGTGTCGAGGGGGAGTTACTCTGTATCTAACCCCGTGCTGTACCTGTCCTGGGAGTGTTTGATGGGGGACAGTGTCGAGGGGGAGTTACTCTGTATCTAACCCCGTGCTGTACCTGTCCTGGGAGTGTTTGATGGGGGACAGTGTCGAGGGGGATTTACTCTGTATCTAACCCCGTGCTGTACCTGTCCTGGGAGTGTTTGATGGGGCCAGTGTCGAGGGGGATTTACTCTGTATCTAACCCCGTGCTGTACCTGTCCTTGGAGTGTTTGATGGGGGACAGTGTAGAGGGAGCTTTACTCTGTATCTAACCCCGTGCTGTACCTGTCCTGGGAGTGTTTGATGGGGGACAGTGTATAGGGAGCTTTACTCTGTATCTAACCCCGTGCTGTACCTGTCCTGGGAGTGTTTGATGGGGGACAGTGTCGAGGGGGAGTTACTCTGTATCTAACCCCGTGCTGTACCTGTCCTGGGAGTGTTTGATGGGGGACAGTGTCGAGGGGGAGTTACTCTGTATCTAACCCCGTGCTGTACCTGTCCTGGGAGTGGTTGATGGGGGACAGTGTAGAGGGAGCTTTACTCTGTATCTAACCCCGTGCTGTACCTGTCCTGGGAGTGTTTGATGGGGGACAGTGTCGAGGGGGAGTTACTATGTATCTAGCCCCGTGCTGTACCTGTCCTGGGAGTGTTTGATGGGGGACAGTGTAGAGGGAGCTTTACTCTGTATCTAACCCCGTGCTGTACCTGTCCTGGGAGTGTTTGATGGGGACAGTGTAGAGGGAGCTTTACTCTGTATCTAACCCCGTGCTGTACCTGTCCTGGGAGTGTTTGATGGGGGACAGTGTAGAGGGAGCTTTACTCTGTATCTAACCCCGTGCTGTACCTGTCCTGGGAGTGTTTGATGGGGACAGTGTAGAGGGAGCTTTACTCTGTATCTAACCCCGTGCTGTACCTGTCCTGGGAGTGTTTGATGGGGGACAGTGTAGAGGGAGCTTTACTCTGTATCTAACCCCGTGCTGTACCTGTCCTGGGAGTGTTTGATGGGGGACAGTGTCGAGGGGGAGTTACTCTGTATCTAACCCCGTGCTGTCCCTGTCCTGGGAGTGTTTGATGGGGACAGTGTAGAGGGAGCTTTACTCTGTATCTCACCCCGTGCTGTACCTGTCCTGGGAGTGTTTGATGGGGGACAGTGTCGAGGGGGATTTACTCTGTATCTAACCCCGTGCTGTACCTGTCCTGGGAGTGTTTGATGGGGACAGTGTAGAGGGAGCTTTACTCTGTATCTAACCCCGTGCTGTACCTGTCCTGGGAGTGTTTGATGGGGGACAGTGTCGAGGGGGAGTTACTCTGTATCTAACCCCGTGCTGTACCTGTCCTGGGAGTGTTTGATGGGGGACAGTGTGGAGGGGGAGTTACTCTGTATCTAACCCCGTGCTGTACCTGTCCTGGGAGTGTTTGATGGGGGACAGTGTCGAGGGGGAGTTACTCTGTATCTAACCCCGTGCTGTCCCTGTCCTGGGAGTGTTTGATGGGGGACAGTGTCGAGGGGGAGTTACTCTGTATCTAACCCCGTGCTGTACCTGTCCTGGGAGTGTTTGATGGGGGACAGTGTCGAGGGGGAGTTACTCTGTATCTAACCCCGTGCTGTACCTGTCCTGGGAGTGTTTGATGGGGGACAGTGTCGAGGGGGAGTTACTCTGTATCTAACCCCGTGCTGTACCTGTCCTGGGAGTGTTTGATGGGGGACAGTGTAGAGGGAGCTTTACTCTGTATCTAACCCCGTGCTGTACCTGTCCTGGGAGTGTTTGATGGGGGACAGTGTAGAGGGAGCTTTACTCTGTATCTAACCCCGTGCTGTACCTGTCCTGGGAGTGTTTGATGGGGGACAGTGTCGAGGGGGAGTTACTCTGTATCTAACCCCGTGCTGTACCTGTCCTGGGAGTGTTTGATGGGGGACAGTGTCGAGGGGGAGTTACTCTGTATCTAACCCCGTGCTGTACCTGTCCTGGGAGTGTTTGATGGGGGACAGTGTCGAGGGGGAGTTACTCTGTATCTTACCCCGTGCTGTGTGTGTCTTTCTCTCTCACATAGATGACGGTCAGTGTCCACGTCCTGAGCTCCTGTCCCGTGTGTGTAACAGCACCTTCGGGAAGGTGT
>NW_027591977.1:27500-30000 GCF_964213995.1 Mustelus asterias
TACTGTGTGTGTGGGACAGGGCTGGGTGTGGGACAGGGCTGGGTGTGGGACAGGGTTGGGTGTGTGGGACAGGGCTGGGTGTTGGACAGGGCTGGGTGTGGGACAGGGCTGGGTGTGGGACAGAGCTGGGTGTGGGACAGGCCTGGGTTTGGGACAGGGCTGGGTGTGGGACAGAGCTGGGTGTGGGACAGAGCTGGGTGTGTGGGACAGAGCTGGGTGTGGGACAGTACTGGGTGTGGGACAGAGCTGGGTGTGGGACAGGGCTGGGTGTGGGACAGGGCTGGGTGTGGGACAGGGCTGGGTGTGGGACAGGGCTGGGTGTGGGACAGGGCTGGGTGTGGGACAGAGATGGGTGTGGGACAGAGATGGGTGTGGGACAGGGCTGGGTGTGGGACAGTACTGGGTGTGGGACAGAGCTGGGTGTGGGACAGGGCTGGGTGTGGGACAGGGCTGGGTGTGGGACAGGGCTGGGTGTGGGACAGGGCTGGGTGTGGGACAGGGCTGGGTGTGGGACAGAGTTGGGTGTGGGACAGAGATGGGTGTGGGACAGGGCTGGGTTTGGGACAGTACTGGGTGTGGGACAGAGCTGGGTGTGGGACAGGGCTGGGTGTGGGACAGGGCTGGGTGTGGGACAGGGCTGGGTGTGGGACAGGGCTGGGTGTGGGACAGTACTGTGTGTGGACCCCGTGCCCACATCCTGGGACTGATGGGTAGCGTGCTGATGTGCTGAGCCCCATTTCTGATCTGTGTCTCTCCTGTGTCCCTGATCCCACAGCTGGGGAGTGTCCTGCCTCTCACCGCCTGTCCAGCATGTGTGAGCTGAGATACGGCGAGCATTGTGAAGATGATGATGATTGCTTTGCCTGGCAGAGCTGCTGTAACACCACCTGCGGCGCTCGCTGTGTCCACCTCTTCCATGGCCATGGTAAGTAACCGTGACGATCGTGCCCAATTCACATCTTTTATGTTTCAGGGGGAATGTTTTAAAATTCAGCTTTTTCTTACAGGCAGTCAGTATGTCTGGGGGGAATACAGCTCAGATGCTGGCAGAGCAGGATAATTACTCATTTGAACTGTTTACTCTTTATTAGGATAGAGCTAATGGAATTCTGTTTACAAAATAAAATGCCCTTGAATTTTTAATTAAAGAAACGTGGGCTTTTGATTCGGTTGAGCGACAGGGTCATGTGATAAAGTGGTTAATGGGAGGGGCTAGGTTGGTAGCGGAGACAAGCAGCTTTCAGTTTTGGTTGGAGTTGTTCAGAGATGGAGGTCTTACCCTCTATCAAACCTCTCAGGAAGCTTCGAGAACATCTACAGACCTTAAAGCTAGGATACCTCTATGGTTGTTAATTGTATGTAAAGTGGAAGATTAAGTCCGTAAGTGAATGTTGCTTGTTTGGAACTGAAATCGTGGTAAGTTAGAAACTAGTTATTTCCTTTCAATTGTAAATATTGTTCAACTGTTAGTGGCTAATTGCTTCCTTTGCTGGACTTCTGGTTAAACTGTGTGATGAATAAAGCTTAATATTGATAAAACGACCCCAAATTTATCCGTGGAATCACTCCTGGAGTGGAAGATCCTTTCATCACTTTGCTACCCAAATAGACAAATTACTGGGATCCAGTCTGGCTTCCGAATGTAATTTGGGATTCTGCTCTGGGACCCTAACGGTAACAGATCAAGACATTCCCCGTCCCAGCTCTTGCTCATCCGTGATGGTGGGGGTGGTGTGGGGGGGGGTCACAGAGTGTGGGCGGGGAGTGGGGGAAGGGTAAGAGACCAGCAGGGGGGGCTTTGAGGGTTGGAGAATGGAAATGTCATTTTCCAGATTGAGACATATCGAACTGACCCCCCCCCCCCCCCCCCCCCATGCCTCTCTGCCCCCCACTCTACAGGCAGAGAGCGAAAGTGCCCGGAAGCTTCCAGACTGAATCACGTCTGCACCATGACCTTCAACGCCCAGTGCGGCAACCAGAGCGACTGTGAGGGGTGGCAGACCTGCTGCGATGCGGGATGCGGAAACAGATGTGTGCCCAAGTTCATGACCAGATGTAAGAAATCCCCCTCAGCTTTACTCTGTGTGTTGTGACGATACTGTGCCTTTGATTTATTTCATGTTTAAGGGGAGTTTCAGTGTACAGTTTTTTTTTCACTGCAGACATAGCTCAGATGCTGGGCAAGCAGGATAATTACTCATTTGAATCATGTATTGTATATTAGGATAGAGCTAATGGACTCTTGTTTACATTTAAAAAAATAACGTCCCCTTGGATTTTTTCGAGTTAAAGGAGTGGAACGTGGCTTTAGGTCTGCAGGGTCATGTGATAATGGGAGGAGCTTGGCATGCAGCAGAGAGAGAAACAGCTTCCTGTTGCGATTCAGGCAGGGGGTGGTTTACAGACAGACACTGCTGGGAAAATCCAACGCTCTCTGAAGGCTTCAAGCCTGTTCACTCAATTTATACCAAGTATGCCTGTGATTGCTCACTGTATTTAA
>NW_027591977.1:35000-50000 GCF_964213995.1 Mustelus asterias
GGGGGGCCACACAGAAAATAAGCACAACTGCTTCAGTTGAGGTTCAAGGAAACACCCCAATAACTAGGAGCAGTGAGGCTTCTGCGTTCTGGGCAGAGGGAGTGCCTGGAGCAGACAAACCGGCACCATAACCGGAGCTGAAGTTGAGAACATACCCCGTTCACAGGAAACATGATATGAATACATTTCTTGAAGGCCCGGGGAGGTTAATGATCTCTCTCTGTCTCCCTGTGAAGGAGTGAAGGATCAGTGTCCGTCGAGCAGCTCACTGAACAAGGTGTGTGCGCTGAAGCTGGGGGATGAGTGTGAGGGTGACGCGGACTGCGATCACTGGCAGATGTGCTGTGATGCCGGATGTGGGAAACGATGTGTCGTCAAGTTCTTCAAAGGAGGTGAGGAATCTCACAGTCTGGGGGGAGGGGGGAGGGAGGAGACGTTACAGTGCGTGTGAGGGGGGTCTTTCCACTCTATCTAACCCCGTGCTGTGCCTGTCCTGGGAGTGTTTGATGGGGGACAGTGTAGAGGGAGCGTCACTCTGTATCTAACCCCGTGCTGTCCCTGTCCTGGGAGTGTTTGATGGGGACAGTGTAGAGGGAGCTTTACTCTGTATCTAACCCCGTGCTGTACCTGTCCTGGGAGTGTTTGATGGGGACAGTGTAGAGGGAGCTTTACTCTGTATCTAACCCTGTGCTGTACCTGTCCTGGGAGTGTTTGATGGGGGACAGTGTAGAGGGAGCTTTACTCTGTATCTAACCCCGTGCTGTACCTGTCCTGGGAGTGTTTGATGGGGGACAGTGTAGAGGGAGCGTCACTCTGTATCTAACCCCGTGCTGTACCTGTCCTGGGAGTGTTTGATGGGGGACAGTGTAGAGGGAGCGTCACTCTGTATCTAACCCCGTGCTGTACCTGTCCTGGGAGTGTTTGATGGGGACAGTGTAGAGGGAGCTTTACTCTGTATCTAACCCCGTGCTGTACCTGTCCTGGGAGTGTTTGATGGGGACAGTGCAGAGGGAGCTTTACTCTGTATCTAACCCTGTGCTGCACCTGTCCTGGGAGTGTTTGATGGGGGACAGTGTAGAGGGAGCTTTACTCTGTATCTAACCCCGTGCTGTACCTGTCCTGAGAGTGTTTGATGGGGGACAGTGCAGAGGGAGCTTTACTCTGTATCTAACCCCGTGCTGTACCTGTCCTGGGAGTGTTTGATGGGGACAGTGTAGAGGGAGCTTTACTCTGTATCTAACCCTGTGCTGTACCTGTCCTGGGAGTGTTTGATGGGGGACAGTGTTGAGGGAGCTTTACTCTGTATCTAACCCCGTGCTGTACCTGTCCTGGGAGTGTTTGATGGGGGACAGTGTAGAGGGAGCTTTACTCTGTATCTAACCCCGTGCTGTACCTGCCCTGGGAGTGTTTGATGGGGGACAGTGTAGAGGGAGCTTTACTCTGTATCTAACCCCGTGCTGTACCTGTCCTGGGAGTGTTTGATGGGGACAGTGTAGAGGGAGCTTTACTCTGTATCTAACCCCGTGCTGTACCTGTCCTGGGAGTGTTTGATGGGGACAGTGTAGAGGGAGCTTTACTCTGTATCTAACCCCGTGCTGTACCTGTCCTGGGAGTGTTTGATGGGGGACAGTGTAGAGGGAGCTTTACTCTGTATCTAACCCCGTGCTGTACCTGCCCTGGGAGTGTTTGATGGGACATTACAGATTGAGATTCAGTCTGTGTCTCCCCCCTGTCCCGGGGCAGATGGGGGTGTGAGACTGGGAGTTGATCTTTGAACCCTATCTTCTTGTTGCTCCCTCACAGAGAACGGCAGCTGCCCGGCTCCCAGCCGTCTGGGTCCCATGTGTGATGTAAACTTCGGAAAGGAATGCGAGGACGATGATGAGTGTGACCTGTGGTTATCTTGCTGTGATGCCGGCTGTGGGAAAAGATGTGTCCATCGTGGTTACAGACACGGTAAGAGGGGAGGGGGAACAATTCCCCCAGTCACTCTGCAGACCCCTTCACCAGGAGAAGTCCCGCTTTATACACAGTGGGAGATGGGGACACAGTGGGGAAGCTGGGGGGTAACGTCACTGTACCAGTGAGCCAGAGAGACAGAGGAGAACTCTGGGGGGACATGGGTTCAATTCTCCAGTGGGGCAGCTGCAGGGGTGGGGGTGTGTGGGGGGGGTGGGGGGGGTGTGGAATCTGAACTCAGTGAGTGAGTCTGGAATAGAACGCTAATCTCAGTCACAGCCACCATCCAACTATCATCGATTATCCTTCACAAAAACCCCATCTGGTTCACTCAGCTCCTTCAGAGAGGGAATCCGCCATCCTTACCCAGCCTGGCCTACATGTGACCCACAGCAATCTGATTGGCTGTGAGGCACCTTCTGGGCAGCCATTTGTATCAGGGACAATTTCTCACCCCGCTCCCCGGGGAACCAGTCACGGAGCGGTCTATTCTAGATTTGGTGTAATGTCGTGAGGTAGGGCTAATCAATGATCTCATACTTCAGGATGCTCTGGGCAAGAGTGATCCTAACATGTTAGAATTTACAACTTCAGTTTGAGGGCCGGAAAATGGAGTCCCGCATTAAAATGTGCGGGTTAGGTGGATTGGATTGGCTAAATTGGCCGCTTAGTGCCAGGGGGACGGAGCTCGGGTAAATGTATGGGGTTATGGGGATAGGGCCTGGGTTGGATGATGGTCGATGGGCCGAATGGCCTCCTTCTGCACTGGAGGATTCTATGATTCTATGACTCGCATTTCAGAGTGAATCAAAGGTCATCACATCGGAATGAGGGCAGATTTGACCCTCCTGGACAGGGCAATGAGACTACAAAGTGGGAGAGCTGATGAACAGGGGCAGATATTGAAGGAGATATTCCAATCCTCCCAACTAAGATATGTTCCAGAGATGATGAAAGGTGGTAAGGGGTGGGAGCCGGGGAGGGGGCTAAGACTTCCATGGATGAGCGAGGAAGTTAAGGATGACACATAAAGACAATAACTAAGGCAACCGTATTGCCAAGGCCCAGGGGCATGCTGGGAGATTTGGAGTTCAGTGACCCACAGCAATGTGATTGGCTCTGATCTTCCCTCTCGGGGCTCAGTTGCGTTGAGGGCAGTCTCTCACCACCACCTTCTCAGAGGGGGGGGCAATTAGGGATGGGCCAATTAATGCCCCCACACCCCACTGAAGAGTCAACTCTCTCTCCCCAGCTGGAGTACAGGGGGGCAGTTTTGGTGGATATTGGGGGGGACGGGGGGGATCACTCCAATCACCCAATCAGATCATGGCTGATCTCACTGTGGGATGCCAGATCCACTTTGCCCTCTGACCCTCCCCCCACCCATAACCTTTGACCCACCCTCCCTGACCAATCCAAACTCCATCTCCCCCGGGCCTGGAACCCATTCAATGACCCTCCCTCCCTCATCTCCGTCTCAAATTGGAGACGGGGGCCTGGTTTCTGAATCTTGTGTTGACCTCCTGTCGAGGGCTTTCCCCTGGATCAAAGGGATGGGGGCGGAGGGGGGAAGGAATCACCCTCGAGCCTCCAACCTTGACAGATCCCAACAGGATCCTGGGCTCCTTCTTCTCAATGAGGTCACCTCTCGTACTTCAGACTCTCATGGGGACGGGGGCTCCCCGAACCTGCTCGAACTCTTCCTCATTCGATAATCTCCCCCCAACACCCACCCCGTCCCGCTCCCCAGGAATCACTCGAGTCAAACCCTCTCTGAACTGCTTCGAATGCAATAGATGTCCTTCCTTCGACACGTGGACCAGAACTGGACACAATTCTCCAGATGTGGTTTCACTGCCCCCCTGCACATCTGGAGAGCACCTTCAGCACTTTTATATCAGTTCCGTTGGAGTTCAAATACAACATTCCCTTTTCCCAGCCCCTCCTCCCATCCACAATCATCCTCAATGTTAACAAACCCCCTCCTTGTCCCCTCGCCCCCTCTCCCTGTCCCCCTCCCCCGCACTCCCGCACTCTGCCAGATTCCGCTTTTGATCAGACAATCTCGTCTCTCACCCCCCCCCCCCGCCCCCCCATTCCCGTTTCCCAGAAGCAGGAAGGAGCAAATGGGAGTGTCCGGAACCTTCCGCCAGCCAACACGTCTGTGAGGAGGGTGCAGCAGAGGAGTGTGAGGAGGACGGGGATTGCAGGGGCTGGAAGAGGTGCTGTCGGGTGGGAGACTGCGGGAGAAGATGTGTCTACGCCGTCCGCAAGAAGGGTGAGTTCAAAAACCCGGGAGGGTCTGTGGGAGAGAGGGGTGGGTGAGGGAGAAGAGAGGGAGAGTCAGAGAGGGGGCGTGAGAGAGAGAGGGGGTGTGAGAGAGAGAGGGGGCATGAGAGAGAGAGGGGGGGGTGTGAGAGAGAGAGAGGGTGTGAGAGAGAGAGGGGGCGTGAGAGAGAGAGGGGGTGTGAGAGAGAGAGGGGGTGTGAGAGAGAGAGGGGGCGTGAGAGAGAGAGGGGGTGTGAGAGAGAGGGGGAGCGTGAGAGAGTGAGAGGGTGTGAGAGAGGGAGCATGAGAGAGAGAGGGGGTGTGAGGGAGAGAGAGAGGGGGTGTGAGAGAGAGAAACGGGGGCGTGAGAGAGAGAGGGGGCGTGAGAGAGAGAGAGAGGGGGCGTGAGAGAGAGAGGGGGCGTGTGAGAGAGAGGAGGCGTGAGAGAGAGAGGGTACGTGAGAAATAGAGGGGGCGTGAGAGAGAGAGGGGGCGTGAGAGAGAGAGAGGGGGCGTGAGAGATAGAGGGGGCATGAGAGAGAGAGGGGGGCGTGAGAGAGAGAGGGGGCGTGAGAGAGAGAGGGGGCGTGAGAGAGAGAGGGGGCGTGAGAGAGAGAGGGGGCGTGAGAGGGAGACGGGGCGTGAGAGGGAGAGGGGGCGTGAGAGAGAGAGAGGGGGCGTGAGAGAGAGAGAGGGGGCGTGAGAGAGAGAGAGGGGGCGTGAGAGAGAGAGAGGGGGTGTGAGAGAGAGAGAGAGGGGGCGTGAGGGAGAGAGAGAGGGGGTGTGAGAGAGAGAGGGGGCGTGAGAGAGAGAGGGGGTGTGAGAGAGAGAGGGGGCGTGAGAGAGAGAGGGGGCATGAGAGAGAGAGGGGGCGTGAGAGAGAAGAGGGGGCGTGAGAGAGAGAGAGGGGGCTTGAGAGAGAGAGAGGGGGCACGAGAGAGAGAGGGCGTGTGAGAGAGAGAGGGGGTGTGACAGAGAGAGGGAGCATGAGAGAGAGAGGGGGCGTGAGAGAGAGAGGGCGCGTGAGAGAGAGAGGGGGCGTGAGAGAGAGAGGGGGCGTGAGAGAGAGAGGGGGCGTGAGAGAGAGAGGGGGCATGAGAGAGAGAGGGGGCGTGAGAGAGAGAGGGGGCGTGAGAGAGAGAGGGGGCGTGAGAGAGAGAGGGGGCGTGAGAGAGAGGGAGGGGGTGTGAGGGAGAGAGAGAGGGGGCCTGAGAGAGAGAGGGGGCCTGAGAGAGAGAGGGGGCGTGAGGGAGAGAAGGGGTGTGAGGGAGAGAAGGGGCGTGTGAGAGAGAGGGGGTGTGAGAGAGAGAGGGGGCATGAGAGAGAGAGGGGGGGCGAGAGAGAGAGAGGGGGGGGCATGAGAGAGAGGGGGGGGGCATGTGAGAGAGAGGGGGTGTGTGAGAGAGAGAGGGGGTGTGAGAGAGAGAGGGGGCGTGAGAGAGAGAGGGGGCATGAGGGAGAGAGGGGGCGTGAGAGAGAGAGGGGGTGTGAGAGAGAGAGGGAGCGTGAGAGAGAGGGGGCGTGAGAGAGAGAGGGGGCGTGAGAGAGAGAGAGGGGGCGTGAGAGAGAGAGGGGGCGTGAGAGAGAGAGGGGGCGTGAGAGAGAGAGGGGGCGTGAGAGAGAGAGGGGGCGTGAGAGAGAGAGGGGGCGTGAGAGAGAGAGGGGGCGTGAGAGAGAGAGGGGGCGTGAGAGAGAGAGGGGGCGTGAGAGAGAGAGGGGGCGTGAGAGAGAGAGGGGGCGTGAGAGAGAGAGGGGGCGTGAGGGAGAGAGGGGGCGTGAGGGAGAGAGGGGGCGTGAGGGAGAGAGGGGGCGTGAGGGAGAGAGGGGGGGTGAGGGAGAGAGGGGGGATGAGGGAGAGAGGGGGCGTGAGGGAGAGAGGGGGGGTGAGGGAGAGAGGGGGGGTGAGGGAGAGAGGGGGGGTGAGGGAGAGAGGGGAGAGATGGACCATGATGGAGCGAGAGGAGGGAAGGAGAGAGGAGAGAGGAATTGTGAGAGAGGAGAGAGGGGGTGAGTGAGCGAGGAGAGATGAGGGAGGAAGTGTGAGAGAGAGGGAGCGTCACAAAGAGAGGAGAGAGGGGGAGAGTGAGATAGGTGAGTGAGGGTGTGTGAGGGAGAGATGGGGCGTGAGATATCGCGGAGAAACTGAGAGAGGAGAGGGGGAGTGTGAGAGAGAGGAGGAGACTGAGAGAGAAGGCACATGGGAGGGAGCGTGAGAGAGGAGAGAGAGAGTGTGAGAGAAAGGAAAAGGGATAGGCAGAAGGGACGGGGAGAACCAATGAGGGGTGAGTGGGTGTTTGAGAGAAGAGACGGAGAGTTAGAGAGGGAGAGGAGAGAGGAAGCATAAGACAGTGGAGAGGGGGAGTGTGAGAGAGAAGACAGAGTTAGTGGAGAGTGGGTATAGAGTCTAGAGAGAGGAGTGAGAGGGTGTGGAGAGGGGAGACAGTGTCGGTCGGAGGGTGAGAGGATGGCCAGAGGGAGGGAAGAGTGATGTGAGGGTGGGGAATGGGGACTGAGGGGTGATAGGGGGGGTGGGAGTTTAGGGAGAGGGAGGGGAGAGTGGGGAGAGGGAGGGGAGAGCAGGGAGAGGGGTGAGAGTGTGGGGAAGGAGTGAGATGGGGGAGGGGGAGAGAGGGTTGTGAATCTGTGAAATTCTCTATCTCGAGAGCTATGAAGACTGAGTGTGTTGATGATTGAGATGGATTGATTTTAGACTCTGAGGGGGAGGGATGTGAGACGGGGAATCAGGAAGGAAAATTGGTGTGTGTTTAGTCTTCAGTGATGGATTTTAATGACGGGGTAGCAGGTTGGGAAGGGGACGAATGGCCTCTTACTGCTCCTATTCCTGATATTGAGACAGTCCCACCTCTCCAAAACCAGCTCAGTTTGAACCCAAAATGTTGTTGTGTCCACAGATGAGGCCTTTGAATGCCCGGCTGAGTCTCGACTGACCCCCATTTGTCAGATGAAACTGGGGAATCGATGTTCCAGCGATGATGACTGTGATATCTGGCAGAGTTGTTGTGAGGCTGGATGTGGGAAGAGATGTGTGATGAAGCTCAAGTTCGAAGGTAAGGATCAGAGAGAGTCCAACACTCACCCGTCTGTCTCTGCTACCCACAGGAACACCCAGACTAACTCTGTATCTAACCCTGTGCTGTACCTGTGCTGGGAGTGTTTGATGGGAGGACAGTGCCGAGGGAGCTTTACTCTGTATCTAACCCCGTGCTGTACCTGTCCTGGGAGTGTTTGATGGGGACAGTGTAGAGGGAGCTTTACTCTGTATCTAACCCCGTGCTGTACCTGTCCTGGGAGTGTTTGATGGGGATAGTGCAGAGGGAGCTTTACTCTGTATCTAACCCCGTGCTGTACCTGTCCTGGGAGTGTTTGATGGGGGACAGTGTAGAGGGAGCTTTACTCTGTATCTAACCCCGTGCTGTACCTGTCCTGGGAGTGTTTGATGGGGACAGTGTAGAGGGAGCTTTACTCTGTATCTAACCCCGTGCTGTACCTGTCCTGGGAGTGTTTGATGGGGGACAGTGCAAAGGGAGCTTTACTCTGTATCAAACATCGTGCTGTACCTGTCCTGGGAGTGTTTGATGGGGACAGTGTAGAGGGAGCTTTACTCTGTATCTAACCCCGTGCTGTACCTGTCCTGGGAGTGTTTGATGGGGGACAATGTAAAGGGAGCTTTACTCTGTATCTAACCCCGTGCTGTTTCTGTCCTGGGAGTTTTTGATGGTTACATGATGGAGTGAGATTTACTCAGCATCTAGCCCCGCGCTTTACAAATCCTGGAAATATTTGATGGGGGGCAGTGTACAGAAAGATTTACTCTGTATCTAACCCCGTGCTGTACCTGTCCTGGGAGTGTTTGAAGGGGACAGTGTAGAGGGAGCTTTACTCTGTATCTCACCCCGTGCTGTACCTGTCCTGGGAGTGTTTGATGGGGGACAGTGTAGACGGAGCATTACTCTGTATCTAACCCGGTGCTGTACCTGTCCTGGGAGTGTTTGATGGGGGACAGTGTAGACGGAGCTTTACTCTCTATCTAACCCGGTGCTGTACCTATCCTGGGAGTGTTTGATGGGGACAGTGTAGAGGGAGCTTTACTCTGTATCTGATCCCGTGCTGTACCTGTCCTGGGAGTGTTTGATGGGGACAGTGTAGAGGGAGCTTTACTCTGTATCTGATCCCGTGCTGTACTTGTCCTGGGAGTGTTTGATGGGGGACAGTGTAGAGGGAGCTTTACTCTGTATCTAACCCCGTGTTGTACCTGTCCTGGGAGTGTTTGATGGGGGACAGTGTAGAGGGAGCTTTACTCTGTATCTAACCCCGTGCTGTACCTGTCCTGGGAGTGTTTGATGGGGGACAGTGTAGAGGGAGCTTTACTCTGTATCTAACCCGGTGCTGTACCTGTCCTGGGAGTGTTTGATGGGGACAGTGTAGAGGGAGCTTTACTCTGTATCTAACCTCGTGCTGTACATGTCCTGGGAGTGTTTGATGGGGGACAGTGTAGAGGGAGCTTTACTCTGTATCTAACCCCGTGCTGTACATGTCCTGGGAGTGTTTGATGGGGGACAGTGTAGAGGGAGCTTTACTCTGTATCTAACCCCGTGCTGTACCTGTCCTGGGAGTGTTTGATGGGGACAGTGTAGAGGGAGCATTACTCTGTATCTAACCCCGTGCTGTACCTGTCCTGGGAGTGTTTGATGGGGACAGTGTAGAGGGAGCTTTACTCTGTATCTAACCCCGTGCTGTACCTGTCCTGGGAGTGTTTGATGGGGACAGTGTAGAGGGAGCTTTACTCTGTATCTAACCCCGTGCTGTACCTGTCCTGGGAGTGTTTGATGGGGACAGTGTAGAGGGAGCTTTACTCTGTATCTAACCCCGTGCTGTGTGTGTTTGTGTTGTGGGGGTGACGGGTGTGGGTGGGGGGGGGGGGGGGGGGGATATACACAGTGAATGCTCTCTCTGTTGTCAGGTGTATCAGTCAGTGATATCAAGCTGTGTCTCCCCCTACAGGCCCTGGAGGAATCTGTCCGCATGCATCCAGACTCCGTTACGTGTGTAAGATGAACTTCAGCGCACCCTGTGAGGGTGACTCTTCCTGCGGTCCCTGGGCATCCTGCTGTCAGACCCAGTGTGGGCACAGATGTGTGCCTGAGTGCCTGGCGAAAAGTGAGTGATCGCCTGGACGAGAGAGAGAGAGAGAGAGAGAGCGGGAGAGGGAAGATCCCGCCAGTGGGAGCGGGAGATACCCCCCAAGTACAGACTGGTGGGACAGACGGAGAGAGTGTGTGCGGGGGTGGGTGGGAGGGGGAGGATTAGTCACCCTGGGTGCTCTGGATTGGGGCTGCAATGTCAGCCTAATGGCTCCCTGATTGAAGGCTGTGTGGGAGTGTGTGTGGCCTCAGTCCAAAGGGAGGGGGTGATTGGCCAGTCCCCTGTTAAATGAGGCTGGGGGCGGGGGGAGGGAGGGATGGGGAACTTGGAACCGATTGAGGTGGGACACGATCGAGAGACCCCTTTACACGGAACAATGATTCTCCGACTGACGCCGAGTCCAACCGGAGCGAGTGTCACATCCTCCAGACCCCATGTCCAAATGTATGGAGGGGGGGGGGGGTCGTGAGTGTCAGGACCCCCTGAGCAATTGTTCCCGTGAACCCCACCCCCCCCCATACAATCCCCAATGGTCAAACACTGGGGAGGGGCGGGGAAGTGCCAAGTTCTGAGAGGGTGGGATTGAGGGAATGCTGCGGGGAGGTGGGGAGGAGTGGGGGGGGGGGGTACAGGGGAGTTGGGTGCAATGGGAAGCAACATGGAGTGCCCGGCCAGAGGGCTAGTATGGAGGCGACAGGAGGAATGGCCTCCTCGTGCACCGGGTGAGATTTGGAACCGAACCCGAAAGTGGGGAAGGGGGAGAGTGTGAGGAGGGGGGGGGGGGGGCACGTTAACCTCAAGGAGGGGATTGTGTGGGATCTTGCTGTTCCCCGTGCTGTTTCCTGGATGGTGAATTTTGCCCAGACTTTGGGGGAGGGAGGGGGGACGGTCACCATTGGGTGAGGGAGCATTGGGGAATGTCCCTGGTGTGTTGCGGGGGGCGGTGGGGGGGAGTGGGGGTACAGAAAGACAGATTTGTGAATGTGAACTCTTACTCCCCCCTCTATACAGAACCCTCGGAGCAGTGTCCCAGCGACGACAGACTGTCCTTCTTCTGTCACCTGCGCACCGGGGATTCCTGCGGCCACAACAAGGATTGCGACCACTACCACACTTGTTGTGAGGCTGGGTGTGGATCCAAATGTCTGCCCAAGTGTCTGGCAGGAGGTGAGAGCAGCGTTCCCCACCTTCCCCAACCTCCTCCCCTCCCCTCACCCAACACTGGACACGGACCCCTGTCCCCCTCAAGATAGATTAGAGAAAAGGGGTGAATCAGACAGGGTTCCTGCTCCTGATCCCTGTCCACTGACCCCTGGGTTAGGGAGGGGGGCGAATCAGACAGGGTTCCTGCTCCTGATCCCTGTCCAATGACCCCTGGGTTAGGGAGGGGGGTGAAGCAGACAGGGTTCCTGCTCCCGATCCCTGTCCACTGACCCCTGGGTTAGGGAGGGGGGAGTGAATCAGACAGGGTTCCTGCTCCCGATCCCTGTCCACTGACCCCTGGGTTGGAGAGGGATGATTTAGCCCCATTCCTGCTCCTGATCCCTGTCCGTTTGAACCCTGGGTTAGGGAGGGGGGGTGAATCAGACAGGGTTCCTGCTCCTGATCCCTGTCCACTGACCCCTGGGTTAGCGAGGGATTGGAGGGTGAATTAGCCCTGGATACTTGTTCCTGATCCCTGTCCTTCGACTCCGATGTGTGGTGTCCGGTTTCAGAACTGTGATCCGGGCATCGCACAATCGGATATTATCCGTCACCATCTGTCTGCCCGGCGGAGGTCAGGGTGACCTAAACTCTGGGTCAGAGAGTATGTTGGGTTCATTGGGTAATGGGGAGGGGGAAGGGGGTGGAGGGGGGGGGTGGGGACACAGAGCAAGATCCAGCTCCCAGTGCCCGTGGGAGTGAGGAGATTCCCGCAGTGAGGTGTGAATTGTTGTGTGAGACTGTCTCATCTTGTCTTGCAGAGAATGGAACGTGTCCCGTCCCCAAGAGGCTGACGATGATCTGTAACATGACCCTGGGAGATGATTGCAGCGATGACAACCAGTGTGACATCTGGCAGATGTGCTGTGGAACCAGCTGTGGGAGGAAATGTGTCCCATCGTTCATCAACAAATGTGAGCATCAGTTACAGAGCAGCAGACACGCCCTCATGGGATGGTCCCTCACACACACTGAGCAGCAAGATCCCAGCCAGATTGGGCCAATGGAGAGGGAGCTTCAATCTATGTCTAACCCCGTGCTGTACCTGTCCTGGGAGTGTTTGATGGGGGACGGTGTAGAGGGAGCTTTACTCTGTATCTAACCCCGTGCTGTACCTGTCCTGGGAGTGTTTGATGGGGGACAGTGTAGAGGGAGCTTTACTCTGTATCTAACTCCGTGCTGTACCTGTCCTGGGAGTGTTTGATGGGGGACAGTGTAGAGGGAGCTTTACTCTGTATCTATCTCCGTGCTGTACCTGTCCTGGGAGTGTTTGATGGGGGACAGTGTAGAGGGAGCTTTACTCTGTATCTAACCCCGTGCTGTACCTGTCCTGGGAGTGTATGGTGGGGACAGTGTAGAGGGAGCTTTACTCTGGATCTAACCCCGTGCTGTACCTGTCCTGGGAGTGTTTGATGGGGGACAGTGTAGAGGGAGCTTTACTCTGTATCTAACACCGTGCTGTACCTGTCCTGGGAGTGTTTGATGGGGACAGTGTAGAGGGAGCTTTACTCTGGATCTAACACCGTGCTGTACCTGTCCTGGGAGTGTTTGATGGGGACAGTGTAGAGGGAGCTTTACTCTGTATCTAACCCCGTGTTGTACCTGTCCTGGGAGTGTTTGATGGGGACAGTGTAGAGGGAGCTTTACTCTGTATCTAACCCCGTGCAGTACCTGTCCTGGGAGTGTTTGATGGGGGGACAGTGTAGAGGGAGCTTTACTCTGTATCTAACCCCGTGTTGTACCTGTCCTGCGAGTGTTTGATGGGGACAGTGTAGAGGGAGCTTTACTCTGTATCTAACACCGTGCTGTACCTGTCCTGGGAGTGTTTGATGGGGGACAGTGTAGAGAGAGCTTTACTCTGTATCTAACCCCGTGCTGTACCTGTCCTGGGAGTGTTTGATTGGGGAAAATGTTGATGGAGATTTCCTCTTTACTTGTGTTGTTAACGGTTTTAACATCCTGAATTGTTTGACTGATTTAAACTTCTGCGTTATTTAGTCTTGGCAAAGAAATGTCCGGAAGTTTCCAAAGTGTCGTTTCTGTGTAAGAAAAACTCCAGCCAGTCCTGTGAGGATGATGATGACTGCCGAGCTCACCAACAATGCTGTGACATTGGCTGTGGCAAAAAATGTCTTTACTCATTCACACAAGGTGAGGACGTGTCTGAGAGAGTGGCTGGAACAAGGTACTGGGGCAATAAGTCATCCCCCTACCTGGAGAGTGTGAGGGTAGCGATCGGAAACCACAAGCTATATTCTGCAATCAGATTAGACCCCAGCAATTCTCCATTCTGACATTAGCGTGAGGAACAGACATTTCAATCCAGGCTCGATTCTACTGAGTAACCAGGGAACCTTTCTCAAAACCAACTTTAATTCACCAACACAATTTAACTATAACAAATAAACTGGCTCAACAAAAAAACTCGGCTTATCTTTTAACGATGGAATCATAGTGAAATACAACAAGATAAAATTGTTTACTGCTAACTGTGTTCCAATTAAGCAATATTTCTCTTGTACAGTTAAACTCCTCGTTAATATTAATGAGCAAAAGACAGGTATACTTGTTTTTCTAACGTTAACAGTCCTGCAGCTTTCAGTACACCTCTTGAGAGAAAGAGAGAGACTTGTCCCTTCTGGGAAACCAGGCAGCAATTACTTGTATTTTAAGAATGAAATTGCAACTCTTTCATTCCTGCGATATTAGCTCCTCCCATTCAGCTCATGACTCTGTCTCCCTCGATCAACCGAATCACAACCCAGCTCTGAAACGTCAGGTGGAGCTCAAGTAAACACAAATGCATGAGGTGTGCTTGAACAAAGACACGATGTCTGAAATCACTCTTAAACTTGTCCACCCAGCTACTCATTTAAAGGATTCCCCAGACAAACAGGCACCTGGTAAAACAGATCTGAATTCCCATACATACCCTTGACTAAAAACAGGAAAGATTTGCAGACATTGAGAGAAGACCCCATGGTGGGTTCCTGCAGCGATGTCCTCCCTGCAGGAACTGAGGCTGATTTCCAATTGTTGTCCTGTGCAGGTGAGAGAAAAGGAGAGTGCTGGAACCCCAGACATCTGAGCTACGTGTGTAACTCCACCCTGGGGAAGGAGTGTAACAGTGAGAGTGAGTGTGGAAAATGGCAGACTTGCTGCTTCACTCCCTGCGGAGCGCGATGTGTCTTACAATTCTTCAGAGGAGGTGAGTACAGGAGTCTCAGCTTCACTCCATGTCCAACCCTCACTGTCCCTGTCCTGGGAGTGTTTGATGGGGGACAATGTAGAGGGAGCTTTACTCTGTATCTAACCCCGTGCTGTACCTGTCCTGGGAGTGTTTGATGGGGGACAGTGTGGAGGGAGCTTTACTCTGTATCTAACCCCGTGCTGTACCTGTCCTGGGAGTGTTTGATGGGGGACAGTGTGGAGGGAGCTTTACTCTGTATCTAACCCCGTGCTGTACATGTCCTGGGAGTGTTTGATGGGGGACAGTGTAGAGGGAGCTTTACTCTGTATCTAACCCCGTGCTGTACCTGTCCTGGGAGTGTTTGATGGGGGACAGTGTGGAGGGAGCTTTACTCTGTATCTAACCCCGTGCTGTACCAGTCCTGGGATTGTTTGATGGGGGACAGTGTAGAGGGAGCTTTACTCTGTATCTCACCCCGTGCTGTATCTGTCCTGGGAGTGTTTGATGGGGGACAGTGTCGAGGGGGATTTACTCTGTATCTCACCCCATGCTGTACCTGTCCTGGGAGTGTTTGATGGGGGACTGTGTAGAGGGAGCTTTACTCTGTATCTCACCCCGTGCTGTATCTGTCCTGGGAGTGTTTGATGGGGGACAGTGTCGAGGGGGATTTACTCTGTATCTCACCCCATGCTGTACCTGTCCTGGGAGTGTTTGATGGGGGACAGTGTAGAGGGAGCTTTACTCTGTATCTCACCCCGTGCTGTATCTGTCCTGGGAGTGTTTGATGGGGGACAGTGTAGAGGGAGCTTTACTCTGTATCTAACCCCATGCTGTACCTGTCCTGGGAGTGTTTGATGGGGACAGTGTAGAGGGAGCTTTACTCTGTATCTAACCCCGTGCTGTACCTGTCCTGGGAGTGTTTGATGGGGGACAGTGTAGAGGGAGCTTTACTCTGTATCTAACCCCGTGCTGTACCTGTCCTGGGAGTGTTTGATGGGGGACAGTGTCGAGGGGGATTTACTCTGTATCTAACCCCGTGCTGTACCTGTCCTGGGAGTGTTTGATGGGGGACAGTGTGGAGGGAGCTTTACTCTGTATCTAACCCCGTGCTGTACCTGTCCTGGGAGTGTTTGATGGGGGACAGTGCAGAGGGAGCTTTACTCTGTATCTAACCCCGTGCTGTACCTGTCCTGGGAGTGTTTGATGGGGGACAGTGT
>NW_027591977.1:55000-66931 GCF_964213995.1 Mustelus asterias
GGACAGGGCTGGGTGTGGGACAGGGTTGGGTGTGGGACAGGGTTGGGTGCGGGACAGGGTTGGGTGGGGGACAGGGTTGGGTGAGGGAGACGGGGTTGGGTGTGGGACAGGGTTGGGTGTGGGACAGGGTTGGGTGTGGGACAGGGTTGGGTGGGGGACAGGGTTGGGTGAGGGAGACAGGGTTGGGTGTGGGACAGGGCTGGGTGTGGGACAGGGCTGGGTGTGGGACAGAGCTGGGTGTGGGACAGAGCTGGGTGTGGGACAGTACTGGGTGTGGACCCCGTGCCCACATCCTGGGTCTGATGGGTAGCGTGCTGATGTGCTGAGCCCCATTTCTGATCTGTGTCTCTCCTGTGTCCCTGATCCCACAGCTGGGGAGTGTCCTGCCTCTCACCGCCTGTCCAGCATGTGTGAGCTGAGATACGGCGAGCATTGTGAAGATGATGATGATTGCTTTGCCTGGCAGAGCTGCTGTAACACCACCTGCGGCGCTCGCTGTGTCCACCTCTTCCATGGCCATGGTAAGTAACCGTGACGATCGTGCCCAATTCACATCTTTTATGTTTCTGGGGAATGTTTTAAAATTCAGCTTTTTCTTACAGGCAGTCAGTATGTCTGGGGGGAATACAGCTCAGATGCTGGCAGAGCAGGATAATTACTCATTTGAACTGTTTACTCTTTATTAGGATAGAGCTAATGGAATTCTGTTTACAAAATAAAATGCCCTTGAATTTTTAATTAAAGGAACATGGGCTTTTGATTAGGTTGACCGACTGGGTCATGTGATAAAGTGGTTAATGGGAGGGGCTAGGTTGGTAGCGGAGACGAGCAGCTTTCAGTTTTGGTTGGAGTTGTTCAGAGATGGAGGTCTTACCCTCTATCAAACCTCTCAGGAAGCTTCGGGAACATCTACACGCCTTAAAGCTAGGATACCCCTATGGTTGTAAATTGTATGTAAAGTGGAAGTTTGACTCCGTAAGTGAATGTTGCTTATTTGGAACTGAAATAGTGGTAAGTTAGAAACTAGTTATTTCCTTTCAATTGTAAATATTCTTCAACTGTTAATGGTTAATTGCTTCCTTTGCTGGACTTCTGGTTAAACTGTGTGATGAATAAAGCTTAATATTGATAAAACGACCCCAAATTTCGCCATGGAATGACTCCTGGAGTGGACGATCCTTTCATCACTTTGCTACCCAAATAGACAAATTACTGGGATCCAGTCTGGCTTCCGAATGTAATTTGGGATTCTGCTCTGGGACCCGAACGGTAACAGATCAAGACACTCCCCCTCCCAGCTCTTGCTCATCCGCGATAGTGGGGGTGGTGTGGGGGGGGTCACAGAGTGTGGGCGGGGAGTGGGGGAAGGGTAAGAGACCAGCAGGGGGGGCTGTGTGGGTTGGAGAATGGAAATGTCATTTTCCAGATTGAGACATATCGAACTGACCCCCCCCCCCCCCCCCATGCCTCTCTGCCCCCCACTCTACAGGCAGAGAACGAAAGTGCCCGGAAGCTTCCAGACTGAATCACGTCTGCACCATGACCTTCAACGCCCAGTGCGGCAACCAGAGCGACTGTGAGGGGTGGCAGACCTGCTGCGATGCGGGATGTGGAAACAGATGTGTGCCCAAGTTCATGACCAGATGTAAGAAATCCCCCTCCGCTTTACTCTGTGTGTTGTGACGATACTGTGCCTCTGATTTATTTCATGTTTAAGGGGAGTTTCAGTGTTCAGATTTTTTTTCACTGCAGATATAGCTCAGATGCTGGGCAAGCAGGATAATTACTCATCTTAACCATGTATTGTATATTAGGATAGAGCTAATGGACTCTTGTTTACATTTTAAAAAATAACGTCCCCTTGGATTTTTTCTAGTTAAAGGAGTGGAACGTGGCTTTAGGTATGCAGGGTCATGTGATAATGGGAGGAGCTTGGCATGTAGCAGAGAGAGAAACAGCTTCCTGTTGCGATTCAGGCTGGGGGTGGTTTACAGACAGACACTGCTCTGAAAATCCAACGCTCTCTGAAGGCTTCAAGCCTGTTCACTCAATTTATACCAAGTATGCCTGTGATTGCTCACTGTATTTAATGTGGGCATTCATGTCGAAGAATAATGTTGCTCATCTGGAACTGAAATAGTGAGACGTTAGCAAAGTAAATTTGTCTGCTTTCATTTTTGTAACTTATTGTTGAACAGTTAAAGGTTAAGCTGCTTCGTTTTGTCAGAGTTATATTTAAACGGTGTTGTGAATAAGGTTTGTTTTGATAAGAGATCCCTAATTTGTGAGTGGGATCTCTCCTGGAGTGGAACATCCGATTCTCACATTGATGCCAGAATAGGCTAGTTGTTGGGCACTAGTCTGGCTTCATAATCTACCTTGGGGTTTGGGGGTCCAGCAGCCTAACAGTATTTAACCCCATTCTGGAACTTTCCCCTCAGTCTTTGATGGAGTGTTTGATCTGTGTGTCTCTTCCAGCCCCCCAGTGTCCAGCATCCAGCCGATTGGATACCTTCTGTGATCTGAAGCTGGGAGATGTGTGTGAGAGTGACGATGACTGCCTGGCCTGGTCCTCATGCTGTGACGCCGAGTGTGGGAAGAGATGTGTTCCACGCTTCTTCATGTCCCGTGAGTGACTCACAGGGATTGTGACCATCAGGGGGCCTGGAGTGTTGGGTTCATCACAGGCTGGGGGTGGAGTGTGAGAGAGGGAGGGAGAGTGAGAGAGGGAGGGAGAGTGAGCGAGAGAGTGCGGGAGAGTGAGTGAGTGCGAGAGAGAGTGAGTGCGGGAGAGAGAATGAGTGCGGGAGAGAGAGTGAGTGCGGGGGAGAGAGTGAGTGCGGGGGAGAGAGTGAGTGCGGGAGAGAGAGTGAGTGCGGGAGAGAGAGTGAGTGCGGGAGAGAGAGTGAGTGCGGGAGAGAGAGTGAGTGCGGGAGAGAGAGTGAGTGCGGGAGAGAGAGTGAGTGCGGGAGAGAGAGTGAGTGCGGGAGAGAGAGTGAGTGCGGGAGAGAGAGTGAGTGCGGGAGAGAGAGTGAGTGCGGGAGAGAGAGTGAGTGCGGGAGAGAGAGTGAGTGCGGGAGAGAGAGTGAGTGCGGGAGAGAGAGTGAGTGCGGGAGAGAGAGTGAGTGCGGGAGAGAGAGTGAGTGCCGGGAGAGAGAGTGAGTGCGGGAGAGAGAGTGAGTGCGGGAGAGAGAGTGAGTGCGGGAGAGAGAGTGAGTGCCGGAGAGAGAGTGAGTGCGGGAGAGAGAGTGAGTGCGGGAGAGAGAGTGAGTGCGGGAGAGAGAGTGAGTGCGGGAGAGAGAGTGAGTGCGGGAGAGAGAGTGAGTGCGGGAGAGAGAGTGAGTGCCGGAGAGAGAGTGAGTGCGGGAGAGAGAGTGAGTGCGGGAGAGAGAGTGAGTGCGGGAGAGAGAGTGAGTGCGGGAGAGAGAGTGAGTGCGGGAGAGAGAGTGAGTGCGGGAGAGAGAGTGAGTGCGGGAGAGAGAGTGAGTGCGGGAGAGAGAGTGAGTGCGGGAGAGAGAGTGAGTGCGGGAGAGAGAGTGAGTGCGGGAGAGAGTGTGAGTGCGGGAGAGAGAGTGAGTGCGGGAGAGAGAGTGAGTGCGGGAGAGAGAGTGAGTGCGGGAGAGAGAGTGAGTGCGGGAGAGAGAGTGAGTGAGTGCGGAGGAGAGTGAGTGAGTGCGGGAGAGAGTGAGTGGAGTGCGGGAGAGAGTGAGTGGAATGCGGGAGAGAGTGAGTGGGTGCGGGAGAGAGTGAGTGGGTGCGGGAGAGAGTGAGTGGGTGCGGGAGAGAGTGAGTGGGTGCGGGAGAGAGTGAGTGGGTGCGGGAGAGAGTGAGTGGGTGCGGGAGAGAGTGAGTGGGTGCGGGAGAGAGTTAGTGGGTGCGGGAGAGAGTGAGTGGGTGCGGGAGAGAGTGAGTGGGTGCGGGAGAGAGTGAGTGGGTGCGGGAGAGAGTGAGTGGGTGCGGGAGAGAGTGAGTGGGTGCGGGAGAGAGTGAGTGGGTGCGGGAGAGAGTGAGTGGGTGCGGGAGAGAGTGAGTGGGTGCGGGAGAGAGTGAGTGGGTGCGGGAGAGAGTGAGTGGGTGCGGGAGAGAGTGAGTGGGTGCGGGAGAGAGTGAGTGGGTGCGGGAGAGAGTGAGTGAGTGCGGGAGAGAGTGAGTGAGTGCGGGAGAGAGTGAGTGAGTGCGGGAGAGAGTGAGTGAGTGCGGGAGAGTGAGTTGAGTGCGGGAGAGAGGGTGAGTGCGGGAGAGAGGGTGAGTGCGGGAGAGAGGGTGAGTGCGGGAGAGAGGGTGAGTGCGGGAGAGAGGGTGAGTGCGGGAGAGAGGGTGAGTGCGGGAGAGAGGGTGAGTGCGGGAGAGAGGGTGAGTGCGGGAGAGAGGGTGAGTGCGGGAGAGAGGGTGAGTGCGGGAGAGAGGGTGAGTGCGGGAGAGAGGGTGAGTGCGGGAGAGAGGGTGAGTGCGGGAGAGAGGGTGAGTGCGGGAGAGAGGGTGAGTGCGCTAGAGAGGGTGAGTGCGGGAGAGAGGGTGAGTGCGGGAGAGAGAGTGAGTGCGGGAGAGAGAGTGAGTGCGGGAGAGAGAGTGAGTGCGTGAGAGAGAGTGAGAATGCGGGAGAGAGAGTGAGAATGCGAGAGAGAGAATGAGAATGCGAGAGAGAGAGTGAGAATGCGAGAGAGTGAGTGAGAATGCGAGAGAGTGAGTGAGAATGCGAGAGAGTGAGTGAGAATGCGAGAGAGAGAGTGAGAATGCGAGAGAGAGAGTGAGTGCGAGAGAGAGAGTGAGTGCGAGAGAGAGAGTGAGTGCGAGAGAGAGAGTGAGTGCGAGAGAGAGAGTGAGTGCGAGAGAGAGAGTGAGTGCGGGAGAGAGGGTGAGAGACATTGAAAGAGTGCAAAAGATTAAGGTGGAATGAGAAACCATGAGAGAGTGTGTGAGGGAGCAGCAGCAAGTGTGAAGCATATGAGAGTGTGTGGGGCTCAGTGTTCCTGACTGATTCCCCATGTCTGGGTTCCAGGGGACCAGACCTGTCCAGCTCCGCACCGTCTGACCCCAATGTGTGATGTGAAACTTGGAGACCAGTGCAGCGGAGACGATGATTGTGACGCTTGGCAAACCTGCTGCGAAACCAAATGTGGAAAAGTCTGTATCGTCAACTTCATGGATGATGGTGAGTGAGAGCACGGCACGGAGAGAGGGATAGAGAGAGAGAGGGACAGAGAGAGAGAGGGACAGAGAGAGAGAGGGACAGAGAGAGAGAGGGACAGAGAGAGAGAGGGACAGAGAGAGAGAGGGACAGAGAGAGAGAGAGGGACAGAGAGAGAGAGGGACAGAGAGAGAGAGGGACAGAGAGAGAGAGGGACAGAGAGAGAGAGGGACAGAGAGAGAGAGAGGGACAGAGAGAGGGAGAGGAACTGAGCGAGAGACAGAGTAAGAGGGAGAGGAAGAGCCTGGGGGAGAGAGAGGGGGAGAATGAGGGAAAGAGAGTGACGGAGGGAGAAAGAGAAACTGAGGGAGAGCGAGAGAGACTGAAAGACAGAGGGACAGAGAGAGATAGAGAGTGAGAGAGTGAATGAGGAGAGAAAGAGACAGAGAGAAAATGTTAGAAGCAGAACGATAGACAGAGGGAAAGCGAGGGATGGAGTGATAATGGGATTCAGAACGAGAGAGAGAGAAGCAGAAAAATAGTTACTGAGGGACAGAGAGAGAGTTACAGTGACTGAGAGAGCGAGAGAGAGACACAGACAGAGAGAGTTACAGTGACTGAGGAGAGAGAGAGAGAGAGAGAGACACAGACAGAGAGAGTTACAGTGACTGAGAGAGAGAGAGAGAGAGACACAGACAGAGAGAGTTACAGTGACTGAGAGAGAGAGAGAAATGGAGAGAGAGACTGAGAAGGAGAGAGAGAAAAGCTCAGTGATGGAGAGAGAGTGGTGGAGAGAGAGAGATAAACAGTGCGGTGCTCCCCCGGTAGGGTCCTCTGACTGTGTGACACACTCTCAGTACTGACCCTCCGACAGTAACTCCTGTTTCTCGGTGTGTAACTCACACCGTTCTCCTCACACAGACGAGGAGGGTGAATGTCCCGACTCCTACCGAGCGAGAAGGATCTGTGCCCGCAACTCCAGTCGATCCTGTCAGCGGGATGAGGATTGTGGATCGTGGAAGCAGTGCTGTGATGTCGGCTGTGGGAAGAAGTGTGTCTACTCCAGCTGGGACAGTAAGGACAAGAACACCCCCAAACCCTTCACACACCCCCCGCCGAAAACCCACTCAATTCACAACATGGTCCAACTGGACTGAGAATCCCCAACAGCAGGGAGCAGCAGCACTGTCGCACTGGGCACGCTCTGTCTGAAGGAGCAGAGCCCAGGATATAGATCCCTGTGGACCACACAACACCGGGCTCCAGGGCTCTGTGTCGGATTGGTCACATGATCCATGCTCTGTGTCTGATTGTTCGCATGATCCAGAGCTTCGTGTCTGATTAGCCGCATGATCCATGCTGTGTGTCTGATTGGTCACATGATCCAGGGCCCTGGGACTAATTATTTGCATGATCCAGGGATCTGTGCTCGATTGAACGCATGATCTGCAGTTCCGTGTCCGATTGATGCGGCGCTCTATATCTGATAGGTTGCATGATCCAAGGCTGTGTGTCTGATTGGTCGCATGACCCAGAGAGAGAGAGAAGAGTTGTTGCTCCTTGAAAATCCAAATAGAAATTGCCTGCTTGTTTCCCTCTGTAAGCCTAGCTCCTCCAAGTAGCACAAGAGAAGCTCTTGTCAATCAACCTCATCAAACCCCACTCTGAAACCCCGGGGGGCCACACAGAAAATAAGCACAACTGCTTCAGTTGAGGTTCAAGGAAACACCCCAATAACTAGGAGCAGTGAGGCTTCTGCGTTCTGGGCAGAGGGAGTGCCTGGAGCAGACAAACCGGCACCATAACCGGAGCTGAAGTTTAGAACATACCCCGTTCACAGGAAACATGATATGAATACATTTCTTGAAGGCCCGGGGAGGTTAATGATCTCTCTCTGTCTCCCTGTGAAGGAGTGAAGGATCAGTGTCCGTCGAGCAGCTCACTGAACAAGGTGTGTGCGCTGAAGCTGGGGGATGAGTGTGAGGGTGACGCGGACTGCGATCACTGGCAGATGTGCTGTGATGCCGGATGTGGGAAACGATGTGTCGTCAAGTTCTTCAAAGGAGGTGAGGAATCTCACAGTCTGGGGGGAGGGGGGAGGGAGGAGACGTTACAGTGCGTGTGAGGGGGGTCGTTCCACTCTATCTAACCCCGTGCTGTACCTGTCCTGGGAGTGTTTGATGGGGACAGTGTAGAGGGAGCTTTACTCTGTATCTAACCCCCGTGCTGTACCTGTCCTGGGAGTGTTTGATGGGGACAGTGTAGAGGAAGCTTTACTCTGTATCTAACCCCGTGCTGTACCTGTCCTGGGAGTGTTTGATGGGGGACAGTGTAGAGGGAGCTTTACTCTGTATCTAACCCCGTGCTGTCCCTGTCCTGGGAGTGTTTGATGGGGGACAGTGTAGAGGGAGCTTTACTCTGTATCTAACCCCGTGCTGTACCTGTCCTGGGAGCGTTTGATGGGGACAGTGTAGAGGAAGCTTTACTCTGTATCTAACCCCGTGCTGTACCTGTCCTGGGAGTGTTTGATGGGGGACAGTGTAGAGGAAGCTTTACTCTGTATCTAACCCCGTGCTGTACCTGTCCTGGGAGTGTTTGATGGGGGACAGTGGAGAGGGAGCTTTACTCTGTATCTAAGCCCATGCTGTACCTGTCCTCAGAGTGTTTGATGGGGGACTGTGTAGAGGGAGCTTCACTCTGTATCTAACCCCGTGCTGTACCTGTCCTGGGTGTGTTTGATGGGGACAGTGTAGAGGGAGCTTTACTCTGTATCTAACCCCGTGCTGTACCTGTCCTGGGAGTGTTCGATGGGGGACAGTGTAGATGGAGCTTTACTCTGTATCTAACCCCGTGCTGTACCTGTCCTGGGAGTGTTCGATGGGGGACAGTGCAGAGGGAGCTTTACTCTGTATCTAACCCCGTGCTGTACCTGTCCTGGGAGTGTTTGATGGGGGACAGTGTAGAGGGAGCGTAACTCTGTATCTAACCCCGTGCTGTATCTGTCCTGGGAGTGTTTGATGGGGGACAGTGCAGAGGGAGCTTTACTCTGTATCTAACCCCGTGCTGTACCTGTCCTGGGAGTGTTTGATGGGGGACAGTGTAAAGGGAGCTTTACTCTGTATCTAACCCCGTGCTGTACCTGTCCTGGGAGTGTTTGATGGGGACAGTGTAGAGGGAGCTTTACTCTGTATCTAACCCCGTGCTGTACCTGTCCTGGGAGTGTTTGATTGGGACAGTGTAGAGGGAGCTTTACTCTGTATCTAACCCCGTGCTGTACCTGTCCTGGGAGTGTTTGATGGGGACAGTGTAGAGGGAGCTTTACTCTGTATCTAACCCCGTGCTGTTCCTGTCCTGGGAGTGTTTGATGGGGGACAGTGTAGAGGGAGCTTTACTCTGTATCTAACCCCGTGCTGTCCCTGTCCTGGGAGTGTTTGATGGGGGACAGTGTAGAGGGAGCTTTACTCTGTATCTAACCCCGTGCTGTACCTGTCCTGGGAGTGTTTGATGGGGGACAGTTTAGAGCGAGCTTTACTCTTTATCTAACCCCGTGCTGTACCTGTCCTGGGAGTGTTTGATGGGGGACAGTGTAGAGGGAGCTTTACTCTGTATCTAACCCCGTGCTGTACCTGTCCTGGGAGTGTTTGATGGGGACAGTGGAGAGGGAGCTTTACGCTGTATCTAACCCCGTGCTGTACCTGTCCTGGGAGTGTTTGATTGGGACAGTGTAGAGGGAGCTTTACTCTGTATCTAACCCCGTGCTGTACCTGTCCTGGGAGTGTTTGATGGGGACAGTGTAGAGGGAGTTTTACTCTGTATCGAACCCCGTGCTGTATCTGTCCTGCGAGTGTTTGATGGGGGACAGTGTAGAGGGAGCTTTACTCTGTATCTAACCCCGTGCTGTACCTGTCCTGGGAGTGTTTGATGGGGACAGTGTAGAGGGAGCTTTACTCTGTATCTAACCCCGTGCTGTACCTGTCCTGGGAGTGTTTGATTGGGACAGTGTAGAGGGAGCTTTACTCTGTATCTAACCCCGTGCTGTACCTGCCCTGGGAGTGTGTGATGGGGGACAGTGTAGAGGGAGCTTTACTCTGTATCTAACCCCGTGCTGTACCTGCCCTGGGAGTGTTTGATGGGGGACAGTGTAGAGGGAGCTTTACTCTGTATCTAACCCCGTGCTGTACCTGTCCTGGGAGTGTTTGATGGGGGACAGTGTAGAGGGAGCTTTACTCTGTATCTAACCCCGTGCTGTACCTGTCCTGGGAGTGTTTGATGGGGGACAGTGTAGAGGGAGCTTTACTCTGTATCTAACCCCGTGCTGTACCTGCCCTGGGAGTGTTTGATGGGGACAGTGTAGAGGGAGCTTTACTCTGTATCTAACCCCGTGCTGTACCTGTCCTGGGAGTGTTTGATGGAGACAGTGTAGAGGGAGCTTTACTCTGTATCTAACCCCGTGCTGTACCTGTCCTGGGAGTGTTTGATGGGGGACACTGTAGAGGGAGCTTTACTCTGTATCTAACCCCGTGCTGTACCTGCCCTGGGAGTGTGTGATGGGACATTACAGATTGAGATTCAGTCTGTGTCTCCCTCCTGTCCCGGGGCAGATGGGGGTGTGAGACTGGGAGTTGATCTTTGAACTCTATCTTCTTGTTGCTCCCTCACAGAGAACGGCAGCTGCCCGGCTCCCAGCCGTCTGGGTCCCATGTGTGATGTAAAGTTCGGAAAGGAATGCGAGGACGATGATGAGTGTGACCTGTGGTTATCTTGCTGTGATGCCGGCTGTGGGAAAAGATGTGTCCATCGTGGTTACAGACACGGTAAGAGGGGAGGGGGAACAATTCCCCCAGTCACTCTGCAGACCCCTTCACCAGGAGAAGTCCCGCTTTATACACAGTGGGAGATGGGGACACAGTGGGGAAGCTGGGGGGGTAACGTCACTGTACCAGTGAGCCAGAGAGACAGAGGAGAACTCTGGGGGGACATGGGTTCAATTCTCCAGTGGGGCAGCTGCAGGGGTGGGGGTGTGTGTGTGGGGGGGTGGGGGGGGTGTGGAATCTGAACTCAGTGAGTGAGTCTGGAATAGAACGCTAATCTCAGTCACGGCCACCATCCAACTATCATCGATTATCCTTCACAAAAACCCCATCTGGTTCACTCAGCTCCTTCAGAGAGGGAAATCCGCCATCCTTACCCAGCCTGGCCTACATGTGACCCACAGCAATCTGATTGGCTGTGACGCACCTTCTGGGCAGCCATTTGTATCGGGGACAATTTCTCACCCCTTCCCCGCGGAACCAGTCACGGAGCGGTCTATTCTAGATTTGGTGTAATGTCGTGAGGTAGGGCTAATCAATGATCTCATACTTCAGGATGCTCTGGGCAAGAGTGATCCTAACATGTTAGAATTACAACTTCAGTTTGAGGGCCAGAAAATGGAGTCCCGCATTAAAATGTGCGGGTGAGGTGGATTGGATTGGCTAAATTGGCCGCTTAGTGCCAGGGGGACGAGCTCGGGTAAATGTATGGGGTTATGGGGATAGGGCCTGGGTTGGATGATGGTCGATGGGCCGAATGGCCTCCTTCTGCACTGGAGGATTCTATGATTCGATGACCAGCATTTCAGAGTTAATCAAAGGTCATCACATCGGAATGAGGGCAGATTTGACCCCCGTGGACAGGGCAATGAGACTACAAAGTGGGAGAGCTGATGAACAGGGGCAGATATTGAAGGAGATATTCCAACCCTCCCAACTAAGATATGTTCCAGAGATGATGAAAGGTGGTAAGGGGTGGGGAGCCGGGGAGGGGGCTAAGACTTTCATGGATGAGCAAGGAAGTTAAGGATGACACATAAAGACAATAACTAAGGCAACCCGTATTGCCAAGGCCCAGGGGCATGCTGGGAGATTTGGAGTTCAGTGACCCACAGCAATGTGATTGGCTCTGATCTTCCCTCTCGGGGCTCAGTTGCGTTGAAGACAATCTCTCACCACCACCTTCTCAGAGGGGGGCAATTAGGGATGGGCCAATTAATGCCCCCACACCCCACTGAAGAGTCAACTCTCTCTCCCCAGCTGGAGTACAGGGGGGCAGTTTTGGCGGATATTGGGGGGGCGGGGGGATCACTCCAATCACCCAATCAGATCATGGCTGATCTCACTGTGGGATGCCAGATTCACTTTGCCCTCTGACCCTCCCCCCACCCATAACCTTTGACCCACCCTCCCTGACCAATCCAAACTCCATCTCCCCCGGGCCTGGAACCCATTCAATGACCCTCCCTCCCTCATCTCCGTCTCAAATTGGAGACGGGGGCCTGGTTTCTGAATCTTGTGTTGACCTCCAGTCGAGGGCTTTCCCCTGGATCAAAGGGATGGGGGCGGAGGGGGGAAGGAATCACCCTCGAGCCTCCAACCTTGACAGATCCCAACAGGATCCTGGGCTCCTTCTTCTCAATGAGGTCACCTCTCGTGCTTCAGACTCTCGTGGGGACGGGGACTCCCCGAACCTGCTCGAACTGTTCCTCATTCGATAATCTCCCCCCAACACCCACCCCGTCCCGCTCCCCAGGAATCACTCGAGTCAAACCCCTCTCTGAACTGCTTCGAATGCAATAGATGTCCTTCCTTCGACACGTGGACCAGAACTGGACACAATTCTCCAGATGTGGTTTCACTGCCCCCCTGCACATCTGGAGAGCACCTTCAGCACTTTTATATCAGTTCCGTTGGAGTTCAAATACAACATTCCCTTTTCCCAGCCCCTCCTCCCATCCACAATCATCCTCAATGTTAACAAACCCCCTC
>NW_027591978.1:0-66900 GCF_964213995.1 Mustelus asterias
GGCGGCGGTCGGAACCGAGGTCCGGGGCGGCGGTCGGAACCGAGGTCCGGGGCGGCGGTCGGAACCGAGGTCCGGGGCGGCGGTCGGAACCGAGGTCCGGGGCGGCGGTCGGAACCGAGGTCCGGGGCGGCGGTCGGAACCGAGGTCCGGGGCGGCGGTCGGAACCGAGGTCCGGGGCGGCGGTCGGAACCGAGGTCCGGGGCGGCGGTCGGAACCGAGGTCCGGGGCGGCGGTCGGAACCGAGGTCCGGGGCGGCGGTCGGAACCGAGGTCCGGGGCGGCGGTCGGAACCGAGGTCCGGGGCGGCGGTCGGAACCTAGGTCCGGGGCGGCGGTCGGAACCGAGGTCCGGGGCGGCGGTCGGAACCGAGGTCCGGGGCGGCGGTCGGAACCAAGGTCCGGGCAGGCGCTCGGAATCAAGGTATGGGGTAGCGTTCTGAGCCGAGGTCCGAGGCGCTGGACGGAACCGAGAGGTCCGAGGCGCTGGACGGAACCGAGGTCCGGGGTGCCGGTCGGAACCGAGGTCCGGGGTGGCGGTCGGAACCGAGGTCCTGGGTGGCGGTCGGAACCGAGGTCCTGGGCGGCGGTCGGAACCGAGGTCCGGGGTGGCGGTCGGTACCGAGGTCCGGGGCGGCGGTCGGAACCGAGGTCCGGGGCGGCGGTCGGAACCGAGGTCCGGGGCGGCGGTCGGAACCGAGGTCCGGGGCGGCGGTCGGAACCGAGGTCCGGGGCGGCGGTCGGAACCGAGGTCCGGGGCGGCGGTCGGAACCGAGGTCCGGGGCGGCGGTCGGAACCGAGGTCCGGGGCGGCGGTCGGAACCGAGGTCCGGGGCGGCGGTCGGAACCGAGGTCCGGGGCGGCGGTCGGAACCTAGGTCCGGGGCGGCGGTCGGAACCGAGGTCCGGGGCGGCGGTCGGAACCGAGGTCCGGGCGGCGGTCGGAACCAAGGTCCGGGCAGGCGCTCGGAATCAAGGTATGGGGTAGCGTTCTGAGCCGAGGTCCGAGGCGCTGGACGGAACCGAGGTCCGGGGTGCCGGTCGGAACCGAGGTCCGGGGTGGCGGTCGGAACCGAGGTCCTGGGTGGCGGTCGGAACCGAGGTCCTGGGCGGCGGTCGGAACCGAGGTCCGGGGTGGCGGTCGGTACCGAGGTCCGGGCCGGCATTCGGAACCGAGGTCCGGGGCGGCGGTCGGAACCGAGGTCCGGGGCGGCGGTCGGAACCGAGGTCCGGGGCGGCGGTCGGAACCGAGGTCCGGGGCGGCGGTCGGAACCGAGGTCCGGGGCGGCGGTCGGAACCTAGGTCCGGGGCGGCGGTCGGAACTGAGGTCCGGGGCGGCGGTCGGAACCGAGGTCCGGGGCGGCGGTCGGAACCGAGGTCCGGGGCGGCGGTCGGAAACGAGGTCCGGGGTGGCGGTCGGAACCGAGGTCCTGGGCGGCGGTCGGAACCGAGGTCCGGGGTGGCGGTCGGTACCGAGGTCCGGGCCGGCATTCGGAACCGAGGTCCGGGGCGGCGGTCGGAACCGAGGTCCGGGGCGGCGGTCGGAACCGAGGTCCGGGGCGGCGGTCGGAACCGAGGTCCGGGGCGGCGGTCGGAACCGAGGTCCGGGGCGGCGGTCGGAACCGAGGTCCGGGGCGGCGGTCGGAACCGAGGTCCGGGGCGGCGGTCGGAACCGAGGTCCGGGGCGGCGGTCGGAACCGAGGTCCGGGGCGGCGGTCGGAACCGAGGTCCGGGGCGGCGGTCGGAACCGAGGTCCGGGGCGGCGGTCGGAACCGAGGTCCGGGGCGGCGGTCGGAACCGAGGTCCGGGGCGGCGGTCGGAACCGAGGTCCGGGGCGGCGGTCGGAACCGAGGTCCGGGGCGGCGGTCGGAAACGAGGTCCGGGGCGGCGGTCGGAAACGAGGTCCGGGGCGGCGGTCGGAAACGAGGTCCGGGCGGCAGTCGGAAACGAGGTCCGGGGCGGCGGTCGGAAACGAGGTCCGGGGCGGCGGTCGGAAACGAGGTCCGGGGCGGCGGTCGGAAACGAGGTCCGGGGCGGCGGTCGGAAACGAGGTCCGGGGCGGCGGTCGGAAACGAGGTCCGGGGCGGCGGTCGGAAACGAGGTCCGGGGCGGCGGTCGGAAACGAGGTCCGGGGCGGCGGTCGGAAACTAGGTCCGGGGCGGCGGTCGGAAACGAGGTCCGGGGCGGCGGTCGGAAACGAGGTCCGGGGCGGCGGTCGGAAACGAGGTCCGGGACGGCGGTCGGAAACGAGGTCCGGGGCGGCGGTCGGAAACGAGGTCCGGGGCGGCGGTCGGAAACGAGGTCCGGGACGGCGGTCGGAAACGAGGTCCGGGGCGGCGGTCGGAAACGAGGTCCGGGGCGGCGGTCGGAAACGAGGTCCGGGGCGGCGGTCGGAAACGAGGTCCGGGGCGGCGGTCGGAAACGAGGTCCGGGGCGGCGGTCGGAACCGAGGTCCGGGGCGGCGGTCGGAACCGAGGTCCGGGGCGGCGGTCGGAACCTAGGTCCGGGGCGGCGGTCGGAACCGAGGTCCGGGGCGGCGGTCGGAACCGAGGTCCGGGGCGGCGGTCGGAAACGAGGTCGGGGCGGCGGTCGGAAACGAGGTCCGGGGCGGCGGTCGGAAACGAGGTCCGGGGCGGCGGTCGGAAACGAGGTCCGGGGACGGCGGTCGGAAACGAGGTCCGGGGCGGCGGTCGGAAACGAGGTCCGGGGCGGCGGTCGGAAACGAGGTCCGGGGCGGCGGTCGGAAACGAGGTCCGGGGCGGCGGTCGGAAACGAGGTCCGGGGCGGCGGTCGGAAACGAGGTCCGGGGCGGCGGTCGGAAACGAGGTCCGGGGCGGCGGTCGGAAACGAGGTCCGGGGCGGCGGTCGGAAACGAGGTCCGGGGCGGCGGTCGGAAACGATGTCAGGGGCGGCGGTCGGAAACGAGGTCCGGGGCGGCGGTCGGAAACGAGGTCCGGGGCGGCGGTCGGAACCGAGGTCCGGGGCGGCGGTCGGAACCAAGGTCCGGGCAGGCGCTCGGAATCAAGGTATGGGGTAGCGTTCTGAGCCGAGGTCCGAGCCGGTGGACGGAACCGAGGTCCGGGGTGCCGGTCGGAACCGAGGTCCGGGGTGGCGGTCGGAACCGAGGTCCTGGGTGGCGGTCGGAACCGAGGTCCTGGGCGGCGGTCGGAACCGAGGTCCGGGGTGGCGGTCGGTACCGAGGTCCGGGCCGGCATTCGGAACCGAGGTCCGGGGCGGCGGTCGGAACCGAGGTCCGGGGCGGCGGTCGGAACCGAGGTCCGGGGCGGCGGTCGGAACCGAGGTCCGGGGCGGCGGTCGGAACCGAGGTCCGGGGCGGCGGTCGGAACCGAGGTCCGGGGCGGCGGTCGGAACCGAGGTCCGGGGCGGCGGTCGGAACCGAGGTCCGGGGCGGCGGTCGGAACCGAGGTCCGGGGCGGCGGTCGGAACCGAGGTCCGGGGCGGCGGTCGGAACCGAGGTCCGGGGCGGCGGTCGGAACCGAGGTCCGGGGCGGCGGTCGGAACCGAGGTCCTGGGCGGCGGTCGGAACCGAGGTCCGGGGTGGCGGTCGGTACCGAGGTCCGGGGCGGCGGTCGGAAACGAGGTCCGGGGCGGCGGTCGGAAACGAGGTCCGGGGCGGCGGTCGGAAACGAGGTCCGGGGCGGCGGTCGGAAACGATGTCAGGGGCGGCGGTCGGAAACGAGGTCCGGGGCGGCGGTCGGAAACGAGGTCCGGGGCGGCGGTCGGAACCGAGGTCCGGGGCGGCGGTCGGAACCGAGGTCCGGGGCGGCGGTCGGAACCGAGGTCCGGGGCGGCGGTCGGAAACGAGGTCCGGGGCGGCGGTCGGAAACGAGGTCCGGGGCGGCGGTCGGAAACGAGGTCCGGGGCGGCGGTCGGAAACGAGGTCCGGGGCGGCGGTCGGAAACGAGGTCCGGGGCGGCGGTCGGAAACGAGGTCCGGGGCGGCGGTCGGAAACGATGTCAGGGGCGGCGGTCGGAAACGAGGTCCGGGGCGGCGGTCGGAAACGAGGTCCGGGGCGGCGGTCGGAACCGAGGTCCGGGGCGGCGGTCGGAACCAAGGTCCGGGCAGGCGCTCGGAATCAAGGTATGGGGTAGCGTTCTGAGCCGAGGTCCGAGCCGGTGGACGGAACCGAGGTCCGGGGTGCCGGTCGGAACCGAGGTCCGGGGTGGCGGTCGGAACCGAGGTCCTGGGTGGCGGTCGGAACCGAGGTCCTGGGCGGCGGTCGGAACCGAGGTCCGGGGTGGCGGTCGGTACCGAGGTCCGGGCCGGCATTCGGAACCGAGGTCCGGGGCGGCGGTCGGAACCGAGGTCCGGGGCGGCGGTCGGAACCGAGGTCCGGGGCGGCGGTCGGAACCGAGGTCCGGGGTGGCGGTCGGAACCGAGGTCCGGGGCGGCGGTCGGAACCGAGGTCCGGGGCGGCGGTCGGAACCGAGGTCCGGGGCGGCGGTCGGAACCGAGGTCCGGGGCGGCGGTCGGAACCGAGGTCCGGGGCGGCGGTCGGAACCGAGGTCCGGGGCGGCGGTCGGAACCGAGGTCCGGGGCGGCGGTCGGAACCGAGGTCCGGGGCGGCGGTCGGAACCGAGGTCCGGGGCGGCGGTCGGAACCGAGGTCCGGGGCGGCGGTCGGAACCGAGGTCCGGGGCGGCGGTCGGAAACGAGGTCCGGGGCGGCGGTCGGAAACGAGGTCCGGGGCGGCGGTCGGAAACGAGGTCCGGGGCGGCGGTCGGAAACGAGGTCCGGGGCGGCGGTCGGAAACGAGGTCCGGGGCGGCGGTCGGAAACGAGGTCCGGGGCGGCGGTCGGAAACGAGGTCCGGGGCGGCGGTCGGAAACGAGGTCCGGGGCGGCGGTCGGAAACGAGGTCCGGGGCGGCGGTGGGAAACTAGGTCCGGGGCGGCGGTGGGAAACGAGGTCCGGGGCGGCGGTCGGAAACGAGGTCCGGGGCGGCGGTCGGAAACGAGGTCCGGGACGGCGGTCGGAAACGAGGTCCGGGGCGGCGGTCGGAAACGAGGTCCGGGGCGGCGGTCGGAAACGAGGTCCGGGGCGGCGGTCGGAAACGAGGTCCGGGGCGGCGGTCGGAAACGAGGTCCGGGGCGGCGGTCGGAACCGAGGTCCGGGGCGGCGGTCGGAACCGAGGTCCGGGGCGGCGGTCGGAACCGAGGTCCGGGGCGGCGGTCGGAACCGAGGTCCGGGGCGGCGGTCGGAACCGAGGTCCGGGGCGGTGGTCGGAACCAAGGTCCGGGCAGGCGCTCGGAATCAAGGTATGGGGTAGCGTTCTGAGCCGAGGTCCGAGGCGCTGGACGGAACCGAGGTCCGGGGTGGCGGTCGGAACCGAGGTCCTGGGTGGCGGTCGGAACCGAGGTCCTGGGTGGCGGTCGGAACCGAGGTCCTGGGCGGCGGTCGGAACCGAGGTCCGGGGTGGCGGTCGGTACCGAGGTCCGGGCCGGCATTCGGAACCGAGGTCCGGGGCGGCGGTCGGAACCGAGGTCCGGGGCGGCGGTCGGAACCGAGGTCCGGGGCGGCAGTCGGAACCGAGGTCCGGGGCGGCGGTCGGAACCGAGGTCCGGGGCGGCGGTCGGAACCTAGGTCCGGGGCGGCGGTCGGAACCGAGGTCCGGGGCGGCGGTCGGAACCGAGGTCCGGGGCGGCGGTCGGAACCGAGGTCCGGGGCGGCGGTCGGAAACGAGGTCCGGGGCGGCGGTCGGAAACGAGGTCCGGGGCGGCGGTCGGAAACGAGGTCCGGGGCGGCGGTCGGAAACGAGGTCCGGGGCGGCGGTCGGAAACGAGGTCCGGGGCGGCGGTCGGAACCGAGGTCCGGGGCGGCGGAAGGAACCGAGGTCCGGGGCGGCGGTCGGAACCGAGGTCCGGGGCGGCGGTCGGAACCGAGGTCCGGGGCGGCGGTCGGAACCGAGGTACGGGGCGGCGGTCGGAACCGAGGTCCGGGGCGGCGGTCGGAACCGAGGTCCGGGGCGGCGGTCGGAACCGAGGTCCGGGGCGGCGGTCGGAACCGAGGTCCGGGGCGGCGGTCGGAACCGAGGTCCGGGGCGGCGGTAGGAACCGAGGTCCGGGGCGGCGGTCGGAACCGAGGTCCGGGGCGGCGGTCGGAACCGAGGTCCGGGGCGGCGGTCGGAACCGAGGTCCGGGGCGGCGGTCGGAACCGAGGTCCGGGGCGGCGGTCGGAAACGAGGTCCGGGGCGGCGGTCGGAAACGAGGTCCGGGGCGGCGGTCGGAAACGAGGTCCGGGGCGGCGGTCGGAAACGAGGTCCGGGGCGGCGGTCGGAAACGAGGTCCGGGGCGGCGGTCGGAAACGAGGTCCGGGGCGGCGGTCGGAAACGAGGTCAGGGGCGGCGGTCGGAAACGAGGTCCAGGGCGGCGGTCGGAAACGAGGTCCGGGGCGGCGGTCGGAACCGAGGTCCGGGGCGGCGGTCGGAACCAAGGTCCGGGCAGGCGCTCGGAATCAAGGTATGGGGTAGCGTTCTGAGCCGAGGTCCGAGGCGGTGGACGGAACCGAGGTCCGGGGTGCCGGTCGGAACCGAGGTCCGGGGTGGCGGTCGGAACCGAGGTCCTGGGTGGCGGTCGGAACCGAGGTCCTGTGCGGCGGTCGGAACCGAGGTCCGGGGTGGCGGTCGGTACCGAGGTCCGGGCCGGCATTCGGAACCGAGGTCCGGGGCGGCGGTCGGAACCGAGGTCCGGGGCGGCGGTCGGAACCGAGGTCCGGGGCGGCGGTCGGAACCGAGGTCCGGGGCGGCGGTCGGAACCGAGGTCCGGGGCGGCGGTCGGAACCGAGGTCCGGGGCGGCGGTCGGAACCGAGGTCCGGGGCGGCGGTCGGAACCGAGGTCCGGGGCGGCGGTCGGAACCGAGGTCCGGGGCGGCGGTCGGAACCGAGGTCCGGGGCGGCGGTCGGAACCGAGGTCCGGGGCGGCGGTCGGAACCGAGGTCCGGGGCGGCGGTCGGAACCGAGGTCCGGGGCGGCGGTCGGAACCGAGGTCCGGGGCGGCGGTCGGAACCGAGGTCCGGGGCGGCGGTCGGAAACGAGGTCCGGGGCGGCGGTCGGAAACGAGGTCCGGGGCGGCGGTCGGAAACGAGGTCCGGGGCGGCGGTCGGAAACGAGGTCCGGGGCGGCGGTCGGAAACGAGGTCCGGGGCGGCGGTCGGAAACGAGGTCCGGGGCGGCGGTCGGAAACGAGGTCCGGGGCGGCGGTCGGAAACGAGGTCCGGGGCGGCGGTCGGAAACGAGGTCCGGGGCGGCGGTCGGAAACTAGGTCCGGGGCGGCGGTCGGAAACGAGGTCCGGGGCGGCGGTCGGAAACGAGGTCCGGGGCGGCGGTCGGAAACGAGGTCCGGGACGGCGGTCGGAAACGAGATCCGGGGCGGCGGTCGGAAACGAGGTCCGGGGCGGCGGTCGGAAACGAGGTCCGGGGCGGCGGTCGGAAACGAGGTCCGGGGCGGCGGTCGGAAACGAGGTCCGGGGCGGCGGTCGGAACCGAGGTCCGGGGCGGCGGTCGGAACCGAGGTCCGGGGCGGCGGTCGGAACCGAGGTCCGGGGCGGCGGTCGGAACCGAGGTCCGGGGCGGCGGTCGGAACCGAGGTCCGGGGCGGTGGTCGGAACCAAGGTCCGGGCAGGCGCTCGGAATCAAGGTATGGGGTAGCGTTCTGAGCCGAGGTCCGAGGCGTTGGACGGAACCGAGGTCCGGGGTGCCGGTCGGAACCGAGGTCCGGGGTGGCGGTCGGAACCGAGGTCCTGGGTGGCGGTCGGAACCGAGGTCCTGGGCGGCGGTCGGAACCGAGGTCCGGGGTGGCGGTCGGTACCGAGGTCCGGGCCGGCATTCGGAACCGAGGTCCGGGGCGGCGGTCGGAAACGAGGTCCGGGGCGGCGGTCGGAAACGAGGTCCGGGGCGGCGGTCGGAAACGAGGTCCGGGGCGGCGGTCGGAAACGAGGTCCGGGGCGGCGGTCGGAAACGAGGTCCGGGGCGGCGGTCGGAAACGAGGTCCGGGGCGGCGGTCGGAAACGAGGTCCGGGGCGTCGGTCGGAACCGAGGTCCGGGGCGGCGGTCGGAACCGAGGTCCGGGGCGGCGGTCGGAACCGAGGTCTGGGGCCGCGGTCGGAACCAAGGTCCGGGGCGGCGGTCGGAACCAAGGTCCGGGGCGGCGGTCGGAACCAAGGTCCGGGCAGGCGCTCGGAATCAAGGTATGGGGTAGCGTTCTGAGCCGAGGTCCGAGGCGCTGGACGGAACCGAGGTCCGGGGCGGCGGTCGGAAACGAGGTCCGGGGCGGCGGTCGGAAACGAGGTCCGGGGCGGCGGTCGGAAACGAGGTCCGGGGCGGCGGTCGGAACCGAGGTCCGGGGCGGCGGTCGGAAACGAGGTCCGGGGCGGCGGTCGGAAACGAGGTCCGGGGCGGCGGTCGGAAACGAGGTCCTGGGCGGCGGTCGAAAACGAGGTCCGGGGCGGCGGTCGGAAACGAGGTCCGGGGCGGCGGTCGGAACCGAGGTCCGGGGCGGCGGTCGGAACCGAGGTCCGGGGCGGCGGTCGGAACCGAGGTCCGGGGCGGCGGTCGGAACCGAGGTCCGGGGCGGCGGTCGGAACCGAGGTACGGGGCGGCGGTCGGAACCGAGGTCCGGGGCGGCGGTCGGAACCGAGGTCCGGGGCGGCGGTCGGAACCGAGGTCCGGGGCGGCGGTCGGAACCGAGGTCCGGGGCGGCGGTCGGAACCGAGGTCCGGGGCGGCGGTCGGAACCGAGGTCCGGGGCGGCGGTCGGAACCGAGGTCCGGGGCGGCGGTCGGAACCGAGGTCCGGGGCGGCGGTCGGAACCGAGGTCCGGGGCGGCGGTCGGAACCGAGGTCCGGGGCGGCGGTCGGAACCGAGGTCCGGGGCGGCGGTCGGAACCGAGGTCCGGGGCGGCGGTCGGAACCGAGGTCCGGGGCGGCGGTCGGAACCGAGGTCCGGGGCGGCGGTCGGAACCGAGGTCCGGGGCGGCGGTCGGAACCTAGGTCCGGGGCGGCGGTCGGAACCGAGGTCCGGGGCGGCGGTCGGAACCGAGGTCCGGGGCGGCGGTCGGAACCAAGGTCCGGGCAGGCGCTCGGAATCAAGGTATGGGGTAGCGTTCTGAGCCGAGGTCCGAGGCGCTGGACGGAACCGAGGTCCGGGGTGCCGGTCGGAACCGAGGTCCGGGGTGGCGGTCGGAACCGAGGTCCTGGGTGGCGGTCGGAACCGAGGTCCTGGGCGGCGGTCGGAACCGAGGTCCGGGGTGGCGGTCGGTACCGAGGTCCGGGGCGGCGGTCGGAACCGAGGTCCGGGGCGGCGGTCGGAACCGAGGTCCGGGGCGGCGGTCGGAACCGAGGTCCGGGGCGGCGGTCGGAACCGAGGTCCGGGGCGGCGGTCGGAACCGAGGTCCGGGGCGGCGGTCGGAACCGAGGTCCGGGGCGGCGGTCGGAACCGAGGTCCGGGGCGGCGGTCGGAACCGAGGTCCGGGGCGGCGGTCGGAACCGAGGTCCGGGGCGGCGGTCGGAACCTAGGTCCGGGGCGGCGGTCGGAACCGAGGTCCGGGGCGGCGGTCGGAACCGAGGTCCGGGGCGGCGGTCGGAACCAAGGTCCGGGCAGGCGCTCGGAATCAAGGTATGGGGTAGCGTTCTGAGCCGAGGTCCGAGGCGCTGGACGGAACCGAGGTCCGGGGTGCCGGTCGGAACCGAGGTCCGGGGTGGCGGTCGGAACCGAGGTCCTGGGTGGCGGTCGGAACCGAGGTCCTGGGCGGCGGTCGGAACCGAGGTCCGGGGTGGCGGTCGGTACCGAGGTCCGGGCCGGCATTCGGAACCGAGGTCCGGGGCGGCGGTCGGAACCGAGGTCCGGGGCGGCGGTCGGAACCGAGGTCCGGGGCGGCGGTCGGAACCGAGGTCCGGGGCGGCGGTCGGAACCGAGGTCCGGGGCGGCGGTCGGAACCTAGGTCCGGGGCGGCGGTCGGAACCGAGGTCCGGGGCGGCGGTCGGAACCGAGGTCCGGGGCGGCGGTCGGAACCGAGGTCCGGGGCGGCGGTCGGAAACGAGGTCCGGGGTGGCGGTCGGAACCGAGGTCCTGGGCGGCGGTCGGAACCGAGGTCCGGGGTGGCGGTCGGTACCGAGGTCCGGGCCGGCATTCGGAACCGAGGTCCGGGGCGGCGGTCGGAACCGAGGTCCGGGGCGGCGGTCGGAACCGAGGTCCGGGGCGGCGGTCGGAACCGAGGTCCGGGGCGGCGGTCGGAACCGAGGTCCGGGGCGGCGGTCGGAACCGAGGTCCGGGGCGGCGGTCGGAACCGAGGTCCGGGGCGGCGGTCGGAACCGAGGTCCGGGGCGGCGGTCGGAACCGAGGTCCGGGGCGGCGGTCGGAACCGAGGTCCGGGGCGGCGGTCGGAACCGAGGTCCGGGGCGGCGGTCGGAACCGAGGTCCGGGGCGGCGGTCGGAACCGAGGTCCGGGGCGGCGGTCGGAACCGAGGTCCGGGGCGGCGGTCGGAACCGAGGTCCGGGGCGGCGGTCGGAAACGAGGTCCGGGGCGGCGGTCGGAAACGAGGTCCGGGGCGGCGGTCGGAAACGAGGTCCGGGGCGGCGGTCGGAAACGAGGTCCGGGGCGGCGGTCGGAAACGAGGTCCGGGGCGGCGGTCGGAAACGAGGTCCGGGGCGGCGGTCGGAAACGAGGTCCGGGGCGGCGGTCGGAAACGAGGTCCGGGGCGGCGGTCGGAAACGAGGTCCGGGGCGGCGGTCGGAAACGAGGTCCGGGGCGGCGGTCGGAAACGAGGTCCGGGGCGGCGGTCGGAAACTAGGTCCGGGGCGGCGGTCGGAAACGAGGTCCGGGGCGGCGGTCGGAAACGAGGTCCGGGGCGGCGGTCGGAAACGAGGTCCGGGACGGCGGTCGGAAACGAGGTCCGGGGCGGCGGTCGGAAACGAGGTCCGGGGCGGCGGTCGGAAACGAGGTCCGGGACGGCGGTCGGAAACGAGGTCCGGGGCGGCGGTCGGAAACGAGGTCCGGGGCGGCGGTCGGAAACGAGGTCCGGGGCGGCGGTCGGAAACGAGGTCCGGGGCGGCGGTCGGAAACGAGGTCCGGGGCGGCGGTCGGAACCGAGGTCCGGGGCGGCGGTCGGAACCGAGGTCCGGGGCGGCGGTCGGAACCTAGGTCCGGGGCGGCGGTCGGAACCGAGGTCCGGGGCGGCGGTCGGAACCGAGGTCCGGGGCGGCGGTCGGAAACGAGGTCCGGGGCGGCGGTCGGAAACGAGGTCCGGGGCGGCGGTCGGAAACGAGGTCCGGGGCGGCGGTCGGAAACGAGGTCCGGGGCGGCGGTCGGAAACGAGGTCCGGGACGGCGGTCGGAAACGAGGTCCGGGGCGGCGGTCGGAAACGAGGTCCGGGGCGGCGGTCGGAAACGAGGTCCGGGGCGGCGGTCGGAAACGAGGTCCGGGGCGGCGGTCGGAAACGAGGTCCGGGGCGGCGGTCGGAAACGAGGTCCGGGGTGGCGGTCGGAAACGAGGTCCGGGGCGGCGGTCGGAAACGAGGTCCGGGGCGGCGGTCGGAAACGAGGTCCGGGGCGGCGGTCGGAAACGATGTCAGGGGCGGCGGTCGGAAACGAGGTCCGGGGCGGCGGTCGGAAACGAGGTCCGGGGCGGCGGTCGGAACCGAGGTCCGGGGCGGCGGTCGGAACCAAGGTCCGGGCAGGCGCTCGGAATCAAGGTATGGGGTAGCGTTCTGAGCCGAGGTCCGAGCCGGTGGACGGAACCGAGGTCCGGGGTGCCGGTCGGAACCGAGGTCCGGGGTGGCGGTCGGAACCGAGGTCCTGGGTGGCGGTCGGAACCGAGGTCCTGGGCGGCGGTCGGAACCGAGGTCCGGGGTGGCGGTCGGTACCGAGGTCCGGGCCGGCATTCGGAACCGAGGTCCGGGGCGGCGGTCGGAACCGAGGTCCGGGGCGGCGGTCGGAACCGAGGTCCGGGGCGGCGGTCGGAACCGAGGTCCGGGGCGGCGGTCGGAACCGAGGTCCGGGGCGGCGGTCGGAACCGAGGTCCGGGGCGGCGGTCGGAACCGAGGTCCGGGGCGGCGGTCGGAACCGAGGTCCGGGGCGGCGGTCGGAACCGAGGTCCGGGGCGGCGGTCGGAACCGAGGTCCGGGGCGGCGGTCGGAACCGAGGTCCGGGGCGGCGGTCGGAACCGAGGTCCGGGGCGGCGGTCGGAACCGAGGTCCGGGGCGGCGGTCGGAACCGAGGTCCGGGGCGGCGGTCGGAACCGAGGTCCGGGGCGGCGGTCGGAAACGAGGTCCGGGGCGGCGGTCGGAAACGAGGTCCGGGGCGGCGGTCGGAAACGAGGTCCGGGGCGGCGGTCGGAAACGAGGTCCGGGGCGGCGGTCGGAAACGAGGTCCGGGGCGGCGGTCGGAAACGAGGTCCGGGGCGGCGGTCGGAAACGAGGTCCGGGGCGGCGGTCGGAAACGAGGTCCGGGGCGGCGGTCGGAAACGAGGTCCGGGGCGGCGGTGGGAAACTAGGTCCGGGGCGGCGGTGGGAAACGAGGTCCGGGGCGGCGGTCGGAAACGAGGTCCGGGGCGGCGGTCGGAAACGAGGTCCGGGACGGCGGTCGGAAACGAGGTCCGGGGCGGCGGTCGGAAACGAGGTCCGGGGCGGCGGTCGGAAACGAGGTCCGGGGCGGCGGTCGGAAACGAGGTCCGGGGCGGCGGTCGGAAACGAGGTCCGGGGCGGCGGTCGGAACCGAGGTCCGGGGCGGCGGTCGGAACCGAGGTCCGGGGCGGCGGTCGGAACCGAGGTCCGGGGCGGCGGTCGGAACCGAGGTCCGGGGCGGCGGTCGGAACCGAGGTCCGGGGCGGTGGTCGGAACCAAGGTCCGGGCAGGCGCTCGGAATCAAGGTATGGGGTAGCGTTCTGAGCCGAGGTCCGAGGCGCTGGACGGAACCGAGGTCCGGGGTGGCGGTCGGAACCGAGGTCCTGGGTGGCGGTCGGAACCGAGGTCCTGGGTGGCGGTCGGAACCGAGGTCCTGGGCGGCGGTCGGAACCGAGGTCCGGGGTGGCGGTCGGTACCGAGGTCCGGGCCGGCATTCGGAACCGAGGTCCGGGGCGGCGGTCGGAACCGAGGTCCGGGGCGGCGGTCGGAACCGAGGTCCGGGGCGGCAGTCGGAACCGAGGTCCGGGGCGGCGGTCGGAACCGAGGTCCGGGGCGGCGGTCGGAACCTAGGTCCGGGGCGGCGGTCGGAACCGAGGTCCGGGGCGGCGGTCGGAACCGAGGTCCGGGGCGGCGGTCGGAACCGAGGTCCGGGGCGGCGGTCGGAAACGAGGTCCGGGGCGGCGGTCGGAAACGAGGTCCGGGGCGGCGGTCGGAAACGAGGTCCGGGGCGGCGGTCGGAAACGAGGTCCGGGGCGGCGGTCGGAAACGAGGTCCGGGGCGGCGGTCGGAACCGAGGTCCGGGGCGGCGGAAGGAACCGAGGTCCGGGGCGGCGGTCGGAACCGAGGTCCGGGGCGGCGGTCGGAACCGAGGTCCGGGGCGGCGGTCGGAACCGAGGTACGGGGCGGCGGTCGGAACCGAGGTCCGGGGCGGCGGTCGGAACCGAGGTCCGGGGCGGCGGTCGGAACCGAGGTCCGGGGCGGCGGTCGGAACCGAGGTCCGGGGCGGCGGTCGGAACCGAGGTCCGGGGCGGCGGTCGGAACCGAGGTCCGGGGCGGCGGTCGGAACCGAGGTCCGGGGCGGCGGTCGGAACCGAGGTCCGGGGCGGCGGTCGGAACCGAGGTCCGGGGCGGCGGTCGGAACCGAGGTCCGGGGCGGCGGTCGGAAACGAGGTCCGGGGCGGCGGTCGGAAACGAGGTCCGGGGCGGCGGTCGGAAACGAGGTCCGGGGCGGCGGTCGGAAACGAGGTCCGGGGCGGCGGTCGGAAACGAGGTCCGGGGCGGCGGTCGGAAACGAGGTCCGGGGCGGCGGTCGGAAACGAGGTCAGGGGCGGCGGTCGGAAACGAGGTCCAGGGCGGCGGTCGGAAACGAGGTCCGGGGCGGCGGTCGGAACCGAGGTCCGGGGCGACGGTCGGAACCAAGGTCCGGGCAGGCGCTCGGAATCAAGGTATGGGGTAGCGTTCTGAGCCGAGGTCCGAGGCGGTGGACGGAACCGAGGTCCGGGGTGCCGGTCGGAACCGAGGTCCGGGGTGGCGGTCGGAACCGAGGTCCTGGGTGGCGGTCGGAACCGAGGTCCTGTGCGGCGGTCGGAACCGAGGTCCGGGGTGGCGGTCGGTACCGAGGTCCGGGCCGGCATTCGGAACCGAGGTCCGGGGCGGCGGTCGGAACCGAGGTCCGGGGCGGCGGTCGGAACCGAGGTCCGGGGCGGCGGTCGGAACCGAGGTCCGGGGCGGCGGTCGGAACCGAGGTCCGGGGCGGCGGTCGGAACCGAGGTCCGGGGCGGCGGTCGGAACCGAGGTCCGGGGCGGCGGTCGGAACCGAGGTCCGGGGCGGCGGTCGGAACCGAGGTCCGGGGCGGCGGTCGGAACCGAGGTCCGGGGCGGCGGTCGGAACCGAGGTCCGGGGCGGCGGTCGGAACCGAGGTCCGGGGCGGCGGTCGGAACCGAGGTCCGGGGCGGCGGTCGGAACCGAGGTCCGGGGCGGCGGTCGGAACCGAGGTCCGGGGCGGCGGTCGGAAACGAGGTCCGGGGCGGCGGTCGGAAACGAGGTCCGGGGCGGCGGTCGGAAACGAGGTCCGGGGCGGCGGTCGGAAACGAGGTCCGGGGCGGCGGTCGGAAACGAGGTCCGGGGCGGCGGTCGGAAACGAGGTCCGGGGCGGCGGTCGGAAACGAGGTCCGGGGCGGCGGTCGGAAACGAGGTCCGGGGCGGCGGTCGGAAACGAGGTCCGGGGCGGCGGTCGGAAACGAGGTCCGGGGCGGCGGTCGGAAACGAGGTCCGGGGCGGCGGTCGGAAACGAGGTCCGGGGCGGCGGTCGGAAACGAGGTCCGGGACGGCGGTCGGAAACGAGATCCGGGGCGGCGGTCGGAAACGAGGTCCGGGGCGGCGGTCGGAAACGAGGTCCGGGGCGGCGGTCGGAAACGAGGTCCGGGGCGGCGGTCGGAAACGAGGTCCGGGGCGGCGGTCGGAACCGAGGTCCGGGGCGGCGGTCGGAACCGAGGTCCGGGGCGGCGGTCGGAACCGAGGTCCGGGGCGGCGGTCGGAACCGAGGTCCGGGGCGGCGGTCGGAACCGAGGTCCGGGGCGGTGGTCGGAACCAAGGTCCGGGCAGGCGCTCGGAATCAAGGTATGGGGTAGCGTTCTGAGCCGAGGTCCGAGGCGTTGGACGGAACCGAGGTCCGGGGTGCCGGTCGGAACCGAGGTCCGGGGTGGCGGTCGGAACCGAGGTCCTGGGTGGCGGTCGGAACCGAGGTCCTGGGCGGCGGTCGGAACCGAGGTCCGGGGTGGCGGTCGGTACCGAGGTCCGGGCCGGCATTCGGAACCGAGGTCCGGGGCGGCGGTCGGAACCGAGGTCCGGGGCGGCGGTCGGAACCGAGGTCCGGGGCGGCAGTCGGAACCGAGGTCCGGGGCGGCGGTCGGAACCGAGGTCCGGGGCGGCGGTCGGAACCTAGGTCCGGGGCGGCGGTCGGAACCGAGGTCCGGGGCGGCGGTCGGAACCGAGGTCCGGGGCGGCGGTCGGAACCGAGGTCCGGGGCGGCGGTCGGAAACGAGGTCCGGGGCGGCGGTCGGAAACGAGGTCCGGGGCGGCGGTCGGAAACGAGGTCCGGGGCGGCGGTCGGAAACGAGGTCCGGGGCGGCGGTCGGAAACGAGGTCCGGGGCGGCGGTCGGAACCGAGGTCCGGGGCGGCGGTCGGAACCGAGGTCCGGGGCGGCGGTCGGAACCGAGGTCCGGGGCGGCGGTCGGAACCGAGGTCCGGGGCGGCGGTCGGAACCGAGGTACGGGGCGGCGGTCGGAACCGAGGTCCGGGGCGGCGGTCGGAACCGAGGTCCGGGGCGGCGGTCGGAACCGAGATCCGGGGCGGCGGTCGGAACCGAGGTCCGGGGCGGCGGTCGGAACCGAGGTCCGGGGCGGCGGTCGGAACCGAGGTCCGGGGCGGCGGTCGGAACCGAGGTCCGGGGCGGCGGTCGGAACCGAGGTCCGGGGCGGCGGTCGGAACCGAGGTCCGGGGCGGCGGTCGGAACCGAGGTCCGGGGCGGCGGTCGGAACCGAGGTCCGGGGCGGCGGTCGGAACCGAGGTCCGGGGCGGCGGTCGGAACCGAGGTCCGGGGCGGCGGTCGGAACCGAGGTCCGGGGCGGCGGTCGGAACCGAGGTCCGGGGCGGCGGTCGGAACCTAGGTCCGGGGCGGCGGTCGGAACCGAGGTCCGGGGCGGCGGTCGGAACCGAGGTCCGGGGCGGCGGTCGGAAACGAGGTCCGGGGCGGCGGTCGGAAACGAGGTCCGGGGCGGCGGTCGGAAACGAGGTCCGGGGCGGCGGTCGGAAACGAGGTCCGGGGCGGCGGTCGGAAACGAGGTCCGGGACGGCGGTCGGAAACGAGGTCCGGGGCGGCGGTCGGAAACGAGGTCCGGGGCGGCGGTCGGAAACGAGGTCCGGGGCGGCGGTCGGAAACGAGGTCCGGGGCGGCGGTCGGAAACGAGGTCCGGGGCGGCGGTCGGAAACGAGGTCCGGGGCGGCGGTCGGAAACGAGGTCCGGGGCGGCGGTCGGAAACGAGGTCCGGGGCGGCGGTCGGAAACGAGGTCCGGGGCGGCGGTCGGAAACGAGGTCAGGGGCGGCGGTCGGAAACGAGGTCCGGGGCGGCGGTCGGAAACGAGGTCCGGGGCGGCGGTCGGAACCGAGGTCCGGGGCGGCGGTCGGAACCAAGGTCCGGGCAGGCGCTCGGAATCAAGGTATGGGCTAGCGTTCTGAGCCGAGGTCCGAGGCGGTGGACGGAACCGAGGTCCGGGGTGCCGGTCGGAACCGAGGTCCGGGGTGGCGGTCGGAACCGAGGTCCTAGGTGGCGGTCGGAACCGAGGTCCTGGGCGGCGGTCGGAACCGAGGTCCGGGGTGGCGGTCGGTACCGAGGTCCGGGCCGGCATTCGGAACCGAGGTCCGGGGCGGCGGTCGGAACCGAGGTCCGGGGCGGCGGTCGGAACCGAGGTCCGGGGCGGCGGTCGGAACCGAGGTCCGGGGCGGCGGTCGGAACCGAGGTCCGGGGCGGCGGTCGGAACCGAGGTCCGGGGCGGCGGTCGGAACCGAGGTCCGGGGCGGCGGTCGGAACCGAGGTCCGGGGCGGCGGTCGGAACCGAGGTCCGGGGCGGCGGTCGGAACCGAGGTCCGGGGCGGCGGTCGGAACCGAGGTCCGGGGCGGCGGTCGGAACCGAGGTCCGGGGCGGCGGTCGGAACCGAGGTCCGGGGCGGCGGTCGGAACCGAGGTCCGGGGCGGCGGTCGGAACCGAGGTCCGCGGCGGCGGTCGGAAACGAGGTCCGGGGCGGCGGTCGGAAACGAGGTCCGGGCCGGCGGTCGGAAACGAGGTCCGGGGCGGCGGTCGGAAACGAGGTCCGGGGCGGCGGTCGGAAACGAGGTCCGGGGCGGCGGTCGGAAACGAGGTCCGGGGCGGCGGTCGGAAACGAGGTCCGGGGCGGCGGTCGGAAACGAGGTCCGGGGCGGCGGTCGGAAACGAGGTCCGGGGCGGCGGTCGGAAACGAGGTCCGGGGCGGCGGTCGGAAACGAGGTCCGGGGCGGCGGTCGGAAACGAGGTCCGGGACGGCGGTCGGAAACGAGGTCCGGGGCGGCGGTCGGAAACGAGGTCCGGGGCGGCGGTCGGAAACGAGGTCCGGGGCGGCGGTCGGAAACGAGGTCCGGGGCGGCGGTCGGAAACGAGGTCCGGGGCGGCGGTCGGAAACGAGGTCCGGGGCGGCGGTCGGAAACGAGGTCCGGGGCGGCGGTCGGAAACGAGGTCCGGGGCGGCGGTCGGAAACGAGGTCCGGGGCGGCGGTCGGAAACGAGGTCAGGGGCGGTGGTCGGAAACGAGGTCCGGGGCGGCGGTCGGAAACGAGGTCCGGGGCGGCGGTCGGAACCGAGGTCCGGGGCGGCGGTCGGAACCAAGGTCCGGGCAGGCGCTCGGAATCAAGGTATGGGCTAGCGTTCTGAGCCGAGGTCCGAGGCGGTGGACGGAACCGAGGTCCGGGGTGCCGGTCGGAACCGAGGTCCGGGGTGGCGGTCGGAACCGAGGTCCTAGGTGGCGGTCGGAACCGAGGTCCTGGGCGGCGGTCGGAACCGAGGTCCGGGGTGGCGGTCGGTACCGAGGTCCGGGCCGGCATTCGGAACCGAGGTCCGGGGCGGCGGTCGGAACCGAGGTCCGGGGCGGCGGTCGGAACCGAGGTCCGGGGCGGCGGTCGGAACCGAGGTCCGGGGCGGCGGTCGGAACCGAGGTCCGGGGCGGCGGTCGGAACCGAGGTCCGGGGCGGCGGTCGGAACCGAGGTCCGGGGCGGCGGTCGGAACCGAGGTCCGGGGCGGCGGTCGGAACCGAGGTCCGGGGCGGCGGTCGGAACCGAGGTCCGGGGCGGCGGTCGGAACCGAGGTCCGGGGCGGCGGTCGGAACCGAGGTCCGGGGCGGCGGTCGGAACCGAGGTCCGGGGCGGCGGTCGGAACCGAGGTCCGGGGCGGCGGTCGGAACCGAGGTCCGCGGCGGCGGTCGGAAACGAGGTCCGGGGCGGCGGTCGGAAACGAGGTCCGGGCCGGCGGTCGGAAACGAGGTCCGGGGCGGCGGTCGGAAACGAGGTCCGGGGCGGCGGTCGGAAACGAGGTCCGGGGCGGCGGTCGGAAACGAGGTCCGGGGCGGCGGTCGGAAACGAGGTCCGGGGCGGCGGTCGGAAACGAGGTCCGGGGCGGCGGTCGGAAACGAGGTCCGGGGCGGCGGTCGGAAACTAGGTCCGGGGCGGCGGTCGGAAACGAGGTCCGGGGCGGCGGTCGGAAACGAGGTCCGGGGCGGCGGTCGGAAACGAGGTCCGGGACGGCGGTCGGAAACGAGGTCCGGGGCGGCGGTCGGAAACGAGGTCCGGGGCGGCGGTCGGAAACGAGGTCCGGGGCGGCGGTCGGAAACGAGGTCCGGGGCGGCGGTCGGAAACGAGGTCCGGGGCGGCGGTCGGAACCGAGGTCCGGGGCGGCGGTCGGAACCGAGGTCCGGGGCGGCGGTCGGAACCGAGGTCCGGGGCGGCGGTCGGAACCGAGGTCCGGGGCGGCGGTCGGAACCGAGGTCCGGAGCGGCGGTCGGAAACGATGTCCGGGGCGGCGGTCGGAAACGAGGTCCGGGGCGGCGGTCGGAAACGAGGTCCGGGGCGGCGGTCGGAAACGAGGTCCGGGGCGGCGGTCGGAAACGAGGTCCGGGGCGGCGGTCGGAAACGAGGTCCGGGGCGGCGGTCGGAACCGAGGTCCGGGGCGTCGGTCGGAACCGAGGTCCGGGGCGGCGGTCGGAACCGAGGTCCGGGGCGGCGGTCGGAACCGAGGTCCGGGGCGGCGGTCGGAACCGAGGTCCGGGGCGGCGGTCGGAACCGAGGTCCGGGGCGGCGGTCGGAACCGAGGTCCGGGGCCGCGGTCGGAACCAAGGTCCGGGGCGGCGGTCGGAACCAAGGTCCGGGGCGGCGGTCGGAACCAAGGTCCGGGCAGGCGCTCGGAATCAAGGTATGGGGTAGCGTTCTGAGCCGAGGTCCGAGGCGCTGGACGGAACCGAGGTCCGGGGTGCCGGTCGGAACCGAGGTCCGGGGTGGCGGTCGGAACCGAGGTCCTGGGTGGCGGTCGGAACCGAGGTCCTGGGCGGCGGTCGGAACCGAGGTCCGGGGTGGCGGTCGGTACCGAGGTCCGGGCCGGCATTCGGAACCGAGGTCCGGGGCGGCGGTCGGAACCGAGGTCCGGGGCGGCGGTCGGAACCGAGGTCCGGGGCGGCGGTCGGAACCGAGGTCCGGGGCGGCGGTCGGAACCGAGGTCCGGGGCGGCGGTCGGAACCGAGGTCCGGGGCGGCGGTCGGAACCGAGGTCCGGGGCGGCGGTCGGAACCGAGGTCCGGGGCGGCGGTCGGAACCGAGGTCCGGGGCGGCGGTCGGAACCGAGGTCCGGGGCGGCGGTCGGAACCGAGGTCCGGGGCGGCGGTCGGAACCGAGGTCCGGGGCGGCGGTCGGAAACGAGGTCCGGGGCGGCGGTCGGAACCGAGGTCCGGGGCGGCGGTCGGAACCGAGGTCCGGGGCGGCGGTCGGAACCGAGGTCCGGGGCGGCGGTCGGAACCGAGGTCCGGGGCGGCGGTCGGAAACGAGGTCCGGGGCGGCGGTCGGAAACGAGGTCCGGGGCGGCGGTCGGAAACGAGGTCCGGGGCGGCGGTCGGAAACGAGGTCCGGGGCGGCGGTCGGAAACGAGGTCCGGGGCGGCGGTCGGAAACGAGGTCCGGGGCAGCGGTCGGAAACGAGGTCCGGGGCGGCGGTCGGAAACGAGGTCCGGGGCGGCGGTCGGAAACGAGGTCCGGGGCGGCGGTCGGAAACGAGGTCCGGGGCGGCGGTCGGAAACGAGGTCCGGGGCGGCGGTCGGAAACGAGGTCCGGGGCGGCGGTCGGAAACGAGGTCCGGGGCGGCGGTCGGAACCGAGGTCCGGGGCGTCGGTCGGAACCGAGGTCCGGGGCGGCGGTCGGAACCGAGGTCCGGGGCGGCGGTCGGAACCGAGGTCCGGGGCGGCGGTCGGAACCGAGGTCCGGGGCGGCGGTCGGAACCGAGGTCCGGGGCGGCGGTCGGAACCGAGGTCCGGGGCCGCGGTCGGAACCAAGGTCCGGGGCCGCGGTCGGAACCAAGGTCCGGGGCCGCGGTCGGAACCAAGGTCCGGGCAGGCGCTCGGAATCAAGGTATGGGGTAGCGTTCTGAGCCGAGGTCCGAGGCGGTGGACGGAACCGAGGTCCGGGGTGCCGGTCGGAACCGAGGTCCGGGGTGGCGGTCGGAACCGAGGTCCTGGGTGGCGGTCGGAACCGAGGTCCTGGGCGGCGGTCGGAACCGAGGTCCGGGGTGGCGGTCGGTACCGAGGTCCGGGCCGGCATTCGGAACCGAGGTCCGGGGCGGCGGTCGGAACCGAGGTCCGGGGCGGCGGTCGGAACAGAGGTCCGGGGCGGCGGTCGGAACCGAGGTCCGGGGCGGCGGTCGGAACCGAGGTCCGGGGCGGCGGTCGGAACCGAGGTCCGGGGCGGCGGTCGGAACCGAGGTCCGGGGCGGCGGTCGGAACCGAGGTCCGGGGCGGCGGTCGGAACCGAGGTCCGGGGCGGCGGTCGGAACCGAGGTCCGGGGCGGCGGTCGGAACCGAGGTCCGGGGCGGCGGTCGGAACCGAGGTCCGGGGCGGCGGTCGGAACCGAGGTCCGGGGCGGCGGTCGGAACCGAGGTCCGGGGCGGCGGTCGGAACCGAGGTCCGGGGCGGCGGTCGGAAACGAGGTCCGGGGCGGCGGTCGGAAACGAGGTCCGGGGCGGCGGTCGGAAACGAGGTCCGGGGCGGCGGTCGGAAACGAGGTCCGGGGCGGCGGTCGGAAACGAGGTCCGGGGCGGCGGTCGGAACCGAGGTCCGGGGCGGCGGTCGGAACCGAGGACCGGGGCGGCGGTCGGAACCGAGGTCCGGGGCGGCGGTCGGAACCGAGGTCCGGGGCGGCGGTCGGAACCGAGGTCCGGGGCGGCGGTCGGAACCGAGGTCCGGGGCGGCGGTCGGAACCGAGGTCCGGGGCGGCGGTCGGAACCGAGGTCCGGGGCGGCGGTCGGAACCGAGGTCCGGGGCGGCGGTCGGAAACGAGGTCCGGGGCGGCGGTCGGAAACGAGGTCCGGGGCGGCGGTCGGAAACGAGGTCCGGGGCGGCGGTCGGAAACGAGGTCCGGGGCGGCGGTCGGAAACGAGGTCCGGGGCGGCGGTCGGAAACGAGGTCCGGGGCGGCGGTCGGAAACGAGGTCCGGGGCGGCGGTCGGAAACGAGGTCCGGGGCGGCGGTCGGAAACGAGGTCCGGGGCGGCGGTCGGAAACGAGGTCCGGGGCGGCGGTCGGAAACGAGGTCCGGGGCGGCGGTCGGAAACGAGGTCCGGGGCGGCGGTCGGAAACGAGGTCCGGGGCGGCGGTCGGAACCGAGGTCCGGGGCGTCGGTCGGAACCGAGGTCCGGGGCGGCGGTCGGAACCGAGGTCCGGGGCGGCGGTCGGAACCGAGGTCCGGGGCGGCGGTCGGAACCGAGGTCCGGGGCGGCGGTCGGAACCGAGGTCCGGGGCGGCGGTCGGAACCGAGGTCCGGGGCCGCGGTCGGAACCTAGGTCCGGGGCCGCGGTCGGAACCAAGGTCCGGGGCCGCGGTCGGAACCAAGGTCCGGGCAGGCGCTCGGAATCAAGGTATGGGGTAGCGTTCTGAGCCGAGGTCCGAGGCGGTGGACGGAACCGAGGTCCGGGGTGCCGGTCGGAACCGAGGTCCGGGGTGGCGGTCGGAACCGAGGTCCTGGGTGGCGGTCGGAACCGAGGTCCTGGGCGGCGGTCGGAACCGAGGTCCGGGGTGGCGGTCGGTACCGAGGTCCGGGCCGGCATTCGGAACCGAGGTCCGGGGCGGCGGTCGGAACCGAGGTCCGGGGCGGCGGTCGGAACCGAGGTCCGGGGCGGCGGTCGGAACCGAGGTCCGGGGCGGCGGTCGGAACCGAGGTCCGGGGCGGCGGTCGGAACCGAGGTCCGGGGCGGCGGTCGGAACCGAGGTCCGGGGCGGCGGTCGGAACCGAGGTCCGGGGCGGCGGTCGGAACCGAGGTCCGGGGCGGCGGTCGGAACCGAGGTCCGGGGCGGCGGTCGGAACCGAGGTCCGGGGCGGCGGTCGGAACCGAGGTCCGGGGCGGCGGTCGGAACCGAGGTCCGGGGCGGCGGTCGGAACCGAGGTCCGGGGCGGCGGTCGGAACCGAGGTCCGGGGCGGCGGTCGGAAACGAGGTCCGGGGCGGCGGTCGGAAACAAGGTCCGGGGCGGCGGTCGGAAACGAGGTCCGGGGCGGCGGTCGGAAACGAGGTCCGGGGCGGCGGTCGGAAACGAGGTCCGGGGCGGCGGTCGGAAACGAGGTCCGGGGCGGCGGTCGGAAACGAGGTCCGGGGCGGCGGTCGGAAACGAGGTCCGGGGCGGCGGTCGGAAACGAGGTCCGGGGCGGCGGTCGGAAACTAGGTCCGGGGCGGCGGTCGGTAACGAGGTCCGGGGCGGCGGTCGGAAACGAGGTCCGGGGCGGCGGTCGGAAACGAGGTCCGGGACGGCGGTCGGAAACGAGGTCCGGGGCGGCGGTCGGAAACGAGGTCCGGGGCGGCGGTCGGAAACGAGGTCCGGGGCGGCGGTCGGAAACGAGGTCCGGGGCGGCGGTCGGAAACGAGGTCCGGGGCGGCGGTCGGAACCGAGGTCCGGGGCGGCGGTCGGAACCGAGGTCCGGGGCGGCGGTCGGAACCGAGGTCCGGGGCGGCGGTCGGAACCGAGGTCCGGGGCGGCGGTCGGAACCGAGGTCCGGAGCGGCGGTCGGAAACGATGTCCGGGGCGGCGGTCGGAAACGAGGTCCGGGGCGGCGGTCGGAAACGAGGTCCGGGGCGGCGGTCGGAAACGAGGTCCGGGGCGGCGGTCGGAAACGAGGTCCGGGGCGCCGGTCGGAACCGAGGTCCGGGGTGGCGGTCGGTACCGAGGTCCGGGCCGGCATTCGGAACCGAGGTCCGGGGCGGCGGTCGGAACCGAGGTCCGGGGCGGCGGTCGGAACCGAGGTCCGGGGCGGCGGTCGGAACCGAGGTCCGGGGCGGCGGTCGGAACCGAGGTCCGGGGCGGCGGTCGGAACCGAGGTCCGGGGCGGCGGTCGGAACCGAGGTCCGGGGCGGCGGTCGGAACCGAGGTCCGGGGCGGCGGTCGGAACCGAGGTCCGGGGCGGCGGTCGGAACCGAGGTCCGGGGCGGCGGTCGGAACCGAGGTCCGGGGCGGCGGTCGGAACCGAGGTCCGGGGCGGCGGTCGGAACCGAGGTCCGGGGCGGCCGTCGGAACCGAGGTCCGGGGCGGCGCTCGGAACCGAGGTCCGGGGCGGCGGTCGGAAACGAGGTCCGGGGCGGCGGTCGGAAACGAGGTCCGGGGCGGCGGTCGGAAACGAGGTCCGGGGCGGCGGTCGGAAACGAGGTCCGGGGCGGCGGTCGGAAACGAGGTCCGGGGCGGCGGTCGGAAACGAGGTCCGGGGCGGCGGTCGGAAACGAGGTCCGGGGCGGCGGTCGGAAACGAGGTCCGGGGCGGCGGTCGGAAACGAGGTCCGGGGCGGCGGTCGGAAACGAGGTCCGGGGCGGCGGTCGGAAACGAGGTCCGGGGCGGCGGTCGGAAACTAGGTCCGGGGCGGCGGTCGGTAACGAGGTCCGGGGCGGCAATCGGAAACGAGGTCCGGGGCGGCGGTCGGAAACGAGGTCCGGGACGGCGGTCGGAAACGAGGTCCGGGGCGGCGGTCGGAAACGAGGTCCGGGGCGGCGGTCGGAAACGAGGTCCGGGGCGGCGGTCGGAAACGAGGTCCGGGGCGGCGGTCGGAAACGAGGTCCGGGGCGGCGGTCGGAACCGAGGTCCGGGGCGGCGGTCGGAACCGAGGTCCGGGGCGGCGGTCGGAACCGAGGTCCGGGGCGGCGGTCGGAACCGAGGTCCGGGGCGGCGGTCGGAACCGAGGTCCGGAGCGGCGGTCGGAAACGATGTCCGGGGCGGCGGTCGGAAACGAGGTCCGGGGCGGCGGTCGGAAACGAGGTCCGGGGCGGCGGTCGGAAACGAGGTCCGGGGCGGCGGTCGGAAACGAGGTCCGGGGCGGCGGTCGGAAACGAGGTCCGGGGCGGCGGTCGGAACCGAGGTCCGGGGCGTCGGTCGGAATCGAGGTCCGGGGCGGCGGTCGGAACCGAGGTCCGGGGCGGCGGTCGGAACCGAGGTCCGGGGCGGCGGTCGGAACCGAGGTCCGGGGCGGCGGTCGGAACCGAGGTCCGGGGCGGTGGTCGGAACCGAGGTCCGGGGCCGCGGTCGGAACCGAGCTCCGGGGCGGCGGTCGGAACCAAGGTCCGGGGCGGCGGTCGGAACCAAGGTCCGGGCAGGCGCTCGGAATCAAGGTATGGTGTAGCGTTCTGAGCCGAGGTCCGAGGCGCTGGACGGAACCGAGGTCCGGGGTGCCGGTCGGAACCGAGGTCCGGGGTGGCGGTCGGAACCGAGGTCCTGGGTGGCGGTCGGAACCGAGGTCCTGGGCGGCGGTCGGAACCGAGGTCCGGGGCCGCGGTCGGAACCAAGGTCCGGGGCGGCGGTCGGAACCAAGGTCCGGGGCGGCGGTCGGAACCAAGGTCCGGGCAGGCGCTCGGAATCAAGGTATGGGGTAGCGTTCTGAGCCGAGGTCCGAGGCGCTGGACGGAACCGAGGTCCGGGGTGCCGGTCGGAACCGAGGTCCGGGGTGGCGGTCGGAACCGAGGTCCTGGGTGGCGGTCGGAACCGAGGTCCTGGGCGGCGGTCGGAACCGAGGTCCGGGGTGGCGGTCGGTACCGAGGTCCGGGCCGGCATTCGGAACCGAGGTCCGGGGCGGCGGTCGGAACCGAGGTCCGGGGCGGCGGTCGGAACCGAGGTCCGGGGCCGCGGTCGGAACCGAGGTCCGGGGCGGCGGTCGGAACCGAGGTCCGGGGCGGCGGTCGGAACCGAGGTCCGGGGCGGCGGTCGGAACCGAGGTCCGGGGCGGCGGTCGGAACCGAGGTCCGGGGCGGCGGTCGGAACCGAGGTCCGGGGCGGCGGTCGGAACCGAGGTCCGGGGCGGCGGTCGGAACCGAGGTCCGGGGCGGCGGTCGGAACCGAGGTCCGGGGCGGCGGTCGGAACCGAGGTCCGGGGCGGCGGTCGGAACCGAGGTCCGGGGCGGCGGTCGGAACCGAGGTCCGGGGCGGCGGTCGGAACCGAGGTCCGGGGCGGCGGTCGGAAACGAGGTCCGGGGCGGCGGTCGGAAACGAGGTCCGGGGCGGCGGTCGGAAACGAGGTCCGGGGCGGCAGTCGGAAACGAGGTCCGGGGCGGCGGTCGGAACCGAGGTCCGGGGCGTCGGTCGGAACCGAGGTCCGGGGCGGCGGTCGGAACCGAGGTCCGGGGCGGCGGTCGGAACCGAGGTCCGGGGCGGCGGTCGGAACCGAGGTCCGGGGCGGCGGTCGGAACCGAGGTCCGGGGCGGCGGTCGGAACCGAGGTCCGGGGCCGCGGTCGGAACCAAGGTCCGGGGCGGCGGTCGGAACCAAGGTCCGGGGCGGCGGTCGGAACCAAGGTCCGGGCAGGCGCTCGGAATCAAGGTATGGGGTAGCGTTCTGAGCCGAGGTCCGAGGCGGTGGACGGAACCGAGGTCCGGGGTGCCGGTCGGAACCGAGGTCCGGGGTGGCGGACGGAACCGAGGTCCTGGGTGGCGGTCGGAACCGAGGTCCTGGGCGGCGGTCGGAACCGAGGTCCGGGGTGGCGGTCGGTACCGAGGTCCGGGCCGGCATTCGGAACCGAGGTCCGGGGCGGCGGTCGGAACCGAGGTCCGGGGCGGCGGTCGGAACCGAGGTCCGGGGCGGCGGTCGGAACCAAGGTCCGGGCAGGCGCTCGGAATCAAGGTATGGGGTAGCGTTCTGAGCCGAGGTCCGAGGCGCTGGACGGAACCGAGGTCCGGGGTGCCGGTCGGAACCGAGGTCCGGGGTGGCGGTCGGAACCGAGGTCCTGGGTGGCGGTCGGAACCGAGGTCCTGGGCGGCGGTCGGAACCGAGGTCCGGGGTGGCGGTCGGTACCGAGGTCCGGGCCGGCATTCGGAACCGAGGTCCGGGGCGGCGGTCGGAACCGAGGTCCGGGGCGGCGGTCGGAACCGAGGTCCGGGGCGGCGGTCGGAACCGAGGTCCGGGGCGGCGGTCGGAACCGAGGTCCGGGGCGGCGGTCGGAACCGAGGTCCGGGGCGGCGGTCGGAACCGAGGTCCGGGGCGGCGGTCGGAACCGAGGTCCGGGGCGGCGGTCGGAACCGAGGTCCGGGGCGGCGGTCGGAACCGAGGTCCGGGGCGGCGGTCGGAACCGAGGTCCGGGGCGGCGGTCGGAACCGAGGTCCGGGGCGGCGGTCGGAACCGAGGTCCGGGGCGGCGGTCGGAACCGAGGTCCGGGGCGGCGGTCGGAACCGAGGTCCGGGGCGGCGGTCGGAAACGAGGTCCGGGGCGGCGGTCGGAAACGAGGTCCGGGGCGGCGGTCGGAAACGAGGTCCGGGGCGGCGGTCGGAAACGAGGTCCGGGGCGGCGGTCGGAAACGAGGTCCGGGGCGGCGGTCGGAAACGAGGTCCGGGGCGGCGGTCGGAAACGAGGTCCGGGGCGGCGGTCGGAAACGAGGTCCGGGGCGGCGGTCGGAAACGAGGTCCGGGGCGGCGGTCGGAAACGAGGTCCGGGGCGGCGGTCGGAAACTAGGTCCGGGGCGGCGGTCGGTAACGAGGTCCGGGGCGGCGGTCGGAAACGAGGTCCGGGGCGGCGGTCGGAAACGAGGTCCGGGACGGCGGTCGGAAACGAGGTCCGGGGCGGCGGTCGGAAACGAGGTCCGGGGCGGCGGTCGGAAACGAGGTCCGGGGCGGCGGTCGGAAACGAGGTCCGGGGCGGCGGTCGGAAACGAGGTCCGGGGCGGCGGTCGGAACCGAGGTCCGGGGCGGCGGTCGGAACCGAGGTCCGGGGCGGCGGTCGGAACCGAGGTCCGGGGCGGCGGTCGGAACCGAGGTCCGGGGCGGCGGTCGGAACCGAGGTCCGGAGCGGCGGTCGGAAACGATGTCCGGGGCGGCGGTCGGAAACGAGGTCCGGGGCGGCGGTCGGAAACGAGGTCCGGGGCGGCGGTCGGAAACGAGGTCCGGGGCGGCGGTCGGAAACGAGGTCCGGGGCGGCGGTCGGAAACGAGGTCCGGGGCGGCGGTCGGAACCGAGGTCCGGGGCGTCGGTCGGAACCGAGGTCCGGGGCGGCGGTCGGAACCGAGGTCCGGGGCGGCGGTCGGAACCGAGGTCCGGGGCGGCGGTCGGAACCGAGGTCCGGGGCGGCGGTCGGAACCGAGGTCCGGGGCGGTGGTCGGAACCGAGGTCCGGGGCCGCGGTCGGAACCAAGGTCCGGGGCGGCGGTCGGAACCAAGGTCCGGGGCGGCGGTCGGAACCAAGGTCCGGGCAGGCGCTCGGAATCAAGGTATGGTGTAGCGTTCTGAGCCGAGGTCCGAGGCGCTGGACGGAACCGAGGTCCGGGGTGCCGGTCGGAACCGAGGTCCGGGGTGGCGGTCGGAACCGAGGTCCTGGGTGGCGGTCGGAACCGAGGTCCTGGGCGGCGGTCGGAACCGAGGTCCGGGGCCGCGGTCGGAACCAAGGTCCGGGGCGGCGGTCGGAACCAAGGTCCGGGGCGGCGGTCGGAACCAAGGTCCGGGCAGGCGCTCGGAATCAAGGTATGGGGTAGCGTTCTGAGCCGAGGTCCGAGGCGCTGGACGGAACCGAGGTCCGGGGTGCCGGTCGGAACCGAGGTCCGGGGTGGCGGTCGGAACCGAGGTCCTGGGTGGCGGTCGGAACCGAGGTCCTGGGCGGCGGTCGGAACCGAGGTCCGGGGTGGCGGTCGGTACCGAGGTCCGGGCCGGCATTCGGAACCGAGGTCCGGGGCGGCGGTCGGAACCGAGGTCCGGGGCGGCGGTCGGAACCGAGGTCCGGGGCGGCGGTCGGAACCGAGGTCCGGGGCGGCGGTCGGAACCGAGGTCCGGGGCGGCGGTCGGAACCGAGGTCCGGGGCGGCGGTCGGAACCGAGGTCCGGGGCGGCGGTCGGAACCGAGGTCCGGGGCGGCGGTCGGAACCGAGGTCCGGGGCGGCGGTCGGAACCGAGGTCCGGGGCGGCGGTCGGAACCGAGGTCCGGGGCGGCGGTCGGAACCGAGGTCCGGGGCGGCGGTCGGAACCGAGGTCCGGGGCGGCGGTCGGAACCGAGGTCCGGGGCGGCGGTCGGAACCGAGGTCCGGGGCGGCGGTCGGAACCGAGGTCCGGGGCGGCGGTCGGAAACGAGGTCCGGGGCGGCGGTCGGAAACGAGGTCCGGGGCGGCGGTCGGAAACGAGGTCCGGGGCGGCGGTCGGAAACGAGGTCCGGGGCGGCGGTCGGAACCGAGGTCCGGGGCGTCGGTCGGAACCGAGGTCCGGGGCGGCGGTCGGAACCGAGGTCCGGGGCGGCGGTCGGAACCGAGGTCCGGGGCGGCGGTCGGAACCGAGGTCCGGGGCGGCGGTCGGAACCGAGGTCCGGGGCGGCGGTCGGAACCGAGGTCCGGGGCCGCGGTCGGAACCAAGGTCCGGGGCGGCGGTCGGAACCAAGGTCCGGGGCGGCGGTCGGAACCAAGGTCCGGGCAGGCGCTCGGAATCAAGGTATGGGGTAGCGTTCTGAGCCGAGGTCCGAGGCGGTGGACGGAACCGAGGTCCGGGGTGCCGGTCGGAACCGAGGTCCGGGGTGGCGGACGGAACCGAGGTCCTGGGTGGCGGTCGGAACCGAGGTCCTGGGCGGCGGTCGGAACCGAGGTCCGGGGTGGCGGTCGGTACCGAGGTCCGGGCCGGCATTCGGAACCGAGGTCCGGGGCGGCGGTCGGAACCGAGGTCCGGGGCGGCGGTCGGAACCGAGGTCCGGGGCGGCGGTCGGAACCAAGGTCCGGGCAGGCGCTCGGAATCAAGGTATGGGGTAGCGTTCTGAGCCGAGGTCCGAGGCGCTGGACGGAACCGAGGTCCGGGGTGCCGGTCGGAACCGAGGTCCGGGGTGGCGGTCGGAACCGAGGTCCTGGGTGGCGGTCGGAACCGAGGTCCTGGGCGGCGGTCGGAACCGAGGTCCGGGGTGGCGGTCGGTACCGAGGTCCGGGCCGGCATTCGGAACCGAGGTCCGGGGCGGCGGTCGGAACCGAGGTCCGGGGCGGCGGTCGGAACCGAGGTCCGGGGCGGCGGTCGGAACCGAGGTCCGGGGCGGCGGTCGGAACCGAGGTCCGGGGCGGCGGTCGGAACCGAGGTCCGGGGCGGCGGTCGGAACCGAGGTCCGGGGCGGCGGTCGGAACCGAGGTCCGGGGCGGCGGTCGGAACCGAGGTCCGGGGCGGCGGTCGGAACCGAGGTCCGGGGCGGCGGTCGGAACCGAGGTCCGGGGCGGCGGTCGGAACCGAGGTCCGGGGCGGCGGTCGGAACCGAGGTCCGGGGCGGCGGTCGGAACCGAGGTCCGGGGCGGCGGTCGGAACCGAGGTCCGGGGCGGCGGTCGGAAACGAGGTCCGGGGCGGCGGTCGGAAACGAGGTCCGGGGCGGCGGTCGGAAACGAGGTCCGGGGCGGCGGTCGGAAACGAGGTCCGGGGCGGCGGTCGGAAACGAGGTCCGGGGCGGCGGTCGGAAACGAGGTCCGGGGCGGCGGTCGGAAACGAGGTCCGGGGCGGCGGTCGGAAACGAGGTCCGGGGCGGCGGTCGGAAACGAGGTCCGGGGCGGCGGTCGGAAACGAGGTCCGGGGCGGCGGTCGGAAACTAGGTCCGGGGCGGCGGTCGGTAACGAGGTCCGGGGCGGCGGTCGGAAACGAGGTCCGGGGCGGCGGTCGGAAACGAGGTCCGGGACGGCGGTCGGAAACGAGGTCCGGGGCGGCGGTCGGAAACGAGGTCCGGGGCGGCGGTCGGAAACGAGGTCCGGGGCGGCGGTCGGAAACGAGGTCCGGGGCGGCGGTCGGAAACGAGGTCCGGGGCGGCGGTCGGAACCGAGGTCCGGGGCGGCGGTCGGAACCGAGGTCCGGGGCGGCGGTCGGAACCGAGGTCCGGGGCGGCGGTCGGAACCGAGGTCCGGGGCGGCGGTCGGAACCGAGGTCCGGAGCGGCGGTCGGAAACGATGTCCGGGGCGGCGGTCGGAAACGAGGTCCGGGGCGGCGGTCGGAAACGAGGTCCGGGGCGGCGGTCGGAAACGAGGTCCGGGGCGGCGGTCGGAAACGAGGTCCGGGGCGGCGGTCGGAAACGAGGTCCGGGGCGGCGGTCGGAACCGAGGTCCGGGGCGTCGGTCGGAACCGAGGTCCGGGGCGGCGGTCGGAACCGAGGTCCGGGGCGGCGGTCGGAACCGAGGTCCGGGGCGGCGGTCGGAACCGAGGTCCGGGGCGGCGGTCGGAACCGAGGTCCGGGGCGGTGGTCGGAACCGAGGTCCGGGGCCGCGGTCGGAACCAAGGTCCGGGGCGGCGGTCGGAACCAAGGTCCGGGGCGGCGGTCGGAACCAAGGTCCGGGCAGGCGCTCGGAATCAAGGTATGGTGTAGCGTTCTGAGCCGAGGTCCGAGGCGCTGGACGGAACCGAGGTCCGGGGTGCCGGTCGGAACCGAGGTCCGGGGTGGCGGTCGGAACCGAGGTCCTGGGTGGCGGTCGGAACCGAGGTCCTGGGCGGCGGTCGGAACCGAGGTCCGGGGCCGCGGTCGGAACCAAGGTCCGGGGCGGCGGTCGGAACCAAGGTCCGGGGCGGCGGTCGGAACCAAGGTCCGGGCAGGCGCTCGGAATCAAGGTATGGGGTAGCGTTCTGAGCCGAGGTCCGAGGCGCTGGACGGAACCGAGGTCCGGGGTGCCGGTCGGAACCGAGGTCCGGGGTGGCGGTCGGAACCGAGGTCCTGGGTGGCGGTCGGAACCGAGGTCCTGGGCGGCGGTCGGAACCGAGGTCCGGGGTGGCGGTCGGTACCGAGGTCCGGGCCGGCATTCGGAACCGAGGTCCGGGGCGGCGGTCGGAACCGAGGTCCGGGGCGGCGGTCGGAACCGAGGTCCGGGGCGGCGGTCGGAACCGAGGTCCGGGGCGGCGGTCGGAACCGAGGTCCGGGGCGGCGGTCAGAACCGAGGTCCGGGGCGGCGGTCGGAACCGAGGTCCGGGGCGGCGGTCGGAACCGAGGTCCGGGGCGGCGGTCGGAACCGAGGTCCGGGGCGGCGGTCGGAACCGAGGTCCGGGGCGGCGGTCGGAACCGAGGTCCGGGGCGGCGGTCGGAACCGAGGTCCGGGGCGGCGGTCGGAACCGAGGTCCGGGGCGGCGGTCGGAACCGAGGTCCGGGGCGGCGGTCGGAACCGAGGTCCGGGGCGGCGGTCGGAACCGAGGTCCGGGGCGGCGGTCGGAAACGAGGTCCGGGGCGGCGGTCGGAAACGAGGTCCGGGGCGGCGGTCGGAAACGAGGTCCGGGGCGGCGGTCGGAAACGAGGTCCGGGGCGGCGGTCGGAACCGAGGTCCGGGGCGTCGGTCGGAACCGAGGTCCGGGGCGGCGGTCGGAACCGAGGTCCGGGGCGGCGGTCGGAACCGAGGTCCGGGGCGGCGGTCGGAACCGAGGTCCGGGGCGGCGGTCGGAACCGAGGTCCGGGGCGGCGGTCGGAACCGAGGTCCGGGGCCGCGGTCGGAACCAAGGTCCGGGGCGGCGGTCGGAACCAAGGTCCGGGGCGGCGGTCGGAACCAAGGTCCGGGCAGGCGCTCGGAATCAAGGTATGGGGTAGCGTTCTGAGCCGAGGTCCGAGGCGGTGGACGGAACCGAGGTCCGGGGTGCCGGTCGGAACCGAGGTCCGGGGTGGCGGTCGGAACCGAGGTCCGGGGTGGCGGTCGGAACCGAGGTCCTGGGTGGCGGTCGGAACCGAGGTCCTGGGCGGCGGTCGGAACCGAGGTCCGGGGTGGCGGTCGGTACCGAGGTCCGGGCCGGCATTCGGAACCGAGGTCCGGGGCGGCGGTCGGAACCGAGGTCCGGGGCGGCGGTCGGAACCGAGGTCCGGGGCGGCGGTCGGAACCGAGGTCCGGGGCCGCGGTCGGAACCAAGGTCCGGGGCGGCGGTCGGAACCAAGGTCCGGGGCGGCGGTCGGAACCAAGGTCCGGGCAGGCGCTCGGAATCAAGGTATGGGGTAGCGTTCTGAGCCGAGGTCCGAGGCGGTGGACGGAACCGAGGTCCGGGGTGCCGGTCGGAACCGAGGTCCGGGGTGGCGGACGGAACCGAGGTCCTGGGTGGCGGTCGGAACCGAGGTCCTGGGCGGCGGTCGGAACCGAGGTCCGGGGTGGCGGTCGGTACCGAGGTCCGGGCCGGCATTCGGAACCGAGGTCCGGGGCGGCGGTCGGAACCGAGGTCCGGGGCGGCGGTCGGAACCGAGGTCCGGGGCGGCGGTCGGAACCAAGGTCCGGGCAGGCGCTCGGAATCAAGGTATGGGGTAGCGTTCTGAGCCGAGGTCCGAGGCGCTGGACGGAACCGAGGTCCGGGGTGCCGGTCGGAACCGAGGTCCGGGGTGGCGGTCGGAACCGAGGTCCTGGGTGGCGGTCGGAACCGAGGTCCTGGGCGGCGGTCGGAACCGAGGTCCGGGGTGGCGGTCGGTACCGAGGTCCGGGCCGGCATTCGGAACCGAGGTCCGGGGCGGCGGTCGGAACCGAGGTCCGGGGCGGCGGTCGGAACCGAGGTCCGGGGCGGCGGTCGGAACCGAGGTCCGGGGCGGCGGTCGGAACCGAGGTCCGGGGCGGCGGTCGGAACCGAGGTCCGGGGCGGCGGTCGGAACCGAGGTCCGGGGCGGCGGTCGGAACCGAGGTCCGGGGCGGCGGTCGGAACCGAGGTCCGGGGCGGCGGTCGGAACCGAGGTCCGGGGCGGCGGTCGGAACCGAGGTCCGGGGCGGCGGTCGGAAACGAGGTCCGGGGCGGCGGTCGGAAACGAGGTCCGGGGCGGCGGTCGGAAACGAGGTCCGGGGCGGCGGTCGGAAACGAGGTCCGGGGCGGCGGTCGGAAACGAGGTCCGGGGCGGCGGTCGGAAACGAGGTCCGGGGCGGCGGTCGGAAACGAGGTCCGGGGCGGCGGTCGGAAACGAGGTCCGGGGCGGCGGTCGGAAACGAGGTCCGGGGCGGCGGTCGGAAACGAGGTCCGGGGCGGCGGTCGGAAACTAGGTCCGGGGCGGCGGTCGGTAACGAGGTCCGGGGCGGCGGTCGGAAACGAGGTCCGGGGCGGCGGTCGGAAACGAGGTCCGGGACGGCGGTCGGAAACGAGGTCCGGGGCGGCGGTCGGAAACGAGGTCCGGGGCGGCGGTCGGAAACGAGGTCCGGGGCGGCGGTCGGAAACGAGGTCCGGGGCGGCGGTCGGAAACGAGGTCCGGGGCGGCGGTCGGAACCGAGGTCCGGGGCGGCGGTCGGAACCGAGGTCCGGGGCGGCGGTCGGAACCGAGGTCCGGGGCGGCGGTCGGAACCGAGGTCCGGGGCGGCGGTCGGAACCGAGGTCCGGAGCGGCGGTCGGAAACGATGTCCGGGGCGGCGGTCGGAAACGAGGTCCGGGGCGGCGGTCGGAAACGAGGTCCGGGGCGGCGGTCGGAAACGAGGTCCGGGGCGGCGGTCGGAAACGAGGTCCGGGGCGGCGGTCGGAAACGAGGTCCGGGGCGGCGGTCGGAACCGAGGTCCGGGGCGTCGGTCGGAACCGAGGTCCGGGGCGGCGGTCGGAACCGAGGTCCGGGGCGGCGGTCGGAACCGAGGTCCGGGGCGGCGGTCGGAACCGAGGTCCGGGGCGGCGGTCGGAACCGAGGTCCGGGGCGGTGGTCGGAACCGAGGTCCGGGGCCGCGGTCGGAACCAAGGTCCGGGGCGGCGGTCGGAACCAAGGTCCGGGGCGGCGGTCGGAACCAAGGTCCGGGCAGGCGCTCGGAATCAAGGTATGGTGTAGCGTTCTGAGCCGAGGTCCGAGGCGCTGGACGGAACCGAGGTCCGGGGTGCCGGTCGGAACCGAGGTCCGGGGTGGCGGTCGGAACCGAGGTCCTGGGTGGCGGTCGGAACCGAGGTCCTGGGCGGCGGTCGGAACCGAGGTCCGGGGCCGCGGTCGGAACCAAGGTCCGGGGCGGCGGTCGGAACCAAGGTCCGGGGCGGCGGTCGGAACCAAGGTCCGGGCAGGCGCTCGGAATCAAGGTATGGGGTAGCGTTCTGAGCCGAGGTCCGAGGCGCTGGACGGAACCGAGGTCCGGGGTGCCGGTCGGAACCGAGGTCCGGGGTGGCGGTCGGAACCGAGGTCCTGGGTGGCGGTCGGAACCGAGGTCCTGGGCGGCGGTCGGAACCGAGGTCCGGGGTGGCGGTCGGTACCGAGGTCCGGGCCGGCATTCGGAACCGAGGTCCGGGGCGGCGGTCGGAACCGAGGTCCGGGGCGGCGGTCGGAACCGAGGTCCGGGGCGGCGGTCGGAACCGAGGTCCGGGGCGGCGGTCGGAACCGAGGTCCGGGGCGGCGGTCAGAACCGAGGTCCGGGGCGGCGGTCGGAACCGAGGTCCGGGGCGGCGGTCGGAACCGAGGTCCGGGGCGGCGGTCGGAACCGAGGTCCGGGGCGGCGGTCGGAACCAAGGTCCGGGGCGGCGGTCGGAACCAAGGTCCGGGGCGGCGGTCGGAACCGAGGTCCGGGGCGGCGGTCGGAACCGAGGTCCGGGGCGGCGGTCGGAACCGAGGTCCGGGGCGGCGGTCGGAACCGAGGTCCGGGGCGGCGGTCGGAACCGAGGTCCGGGGCGGCGGTCGGAACCGAGGTCCGGGGCGGCGGTCGGAAACGAGGTCCGGGGCGGCGGTCGGAAACGAGGTCCGGGGCGGCGGTCGGAAACGAGGTCCGGGGCGGCGGTCGGAAACGAGGTCCGGGGCGGCGGTCGGAACCGAGGTCCGGGGCGTCGGTCGGAACCGAGGTCCGGGGCGGCGGTCGGAACCGAGGTCCGGGGCGGCGGTCGGAACCGAGGTCCGGGGCGGCGGTCGGAACCGAGGTCCGGGGCGGCGGTCGGAACCGAGGTCCGGGGCGGCGGTCGGAACCGAGGTCCGGGGCCGCGGTCGGAACCAAGGTCCGGGGCGGCGGTCGGAACCAAGGTCCGGGGCGGCGGTCGGAACCAAGGTCCGGGCAGGCGCTCGGAATCAAGGTATGGGGTAGCGTTCTGAGCCGAGGTCCGAGGCGGTGGACGGAACCGAGGTCCGGGGTGCCGGTCGGAACCGAGGTCCGGGGTGGCGGTCGGAACCGAGGTCCGGGGTGGCGGTCGGAACCGAGGTCCTGGGTGGCGGTCGGAACCGAGGTCCTGGGCGGCGGTCGGAACCGAGGTCCGGGGTGGCGGTCGGTACCGAGGTCCGGGCCGGCATTCGGAACCGAGGTCCGGGGCGGCGGTCGGAACCGAGGTCCGGGGCGGCGGTCGGAACCGAGGTCCGGGGCGGCGGTCGGAACCGAGGTCCGGGGCGGCGGTCGGAACCGAGGTCCGGGGCGGCGGTCGGAACCGAGGTCCGGGGCGGCGGTCGGAACCGAGGTCCGGGGCGGCGGTCGGAACCGAGGTCCGGGGCGGCGGTCGGAACCGAGGTCCGGGGCGGCGGTCGGAACCGAGGTCCGGGGCGGCGGTCGGAACCGAGGTCCGGGGTGGCGGTCGGAACCGAGGTCCGGGGCGGCGGTCGGAACCGAGGTCCGGGGCGGCGGTCGGAACCGAGGTCCGGGGCGGCGGTCGGAAACGAGGTCCGGGGCGGCGGTCGGAAACGAGGTCCGGGGCGGCGGTCGGAAACGAGGTCCGGGGCGGCGGTCGGAACCGAGGTCCGGGGCGGCGGTCGGAACCGAGGTCCGGGGCGGCGGTCGGAAACGAGGTCCGGGGCGGCGGTCGGAAACGAGGTCCGGGGCGGCGGTCGGAAACGAGGTCCGGGGCGGCGGTCGGAAACGAGGTCCGGGGCGGCGGTCGGAACCGAGGTCCGGGGCGTCGGTCGGAACCGAGGTCCGGGGCGGCGGTCGGAACCGAGGTCCGGGGCGGCGGTCGGAACCGAGGTCCGGGGCGGCGGTCGGAACCGAGGTCCGGGGCGGCGGTCGGAACCGAGGTCCGGGGCGGCGGTCGGAACCGAGGTCCGGGGCCGCGGTCGGAACCAAGGTCCGGGGCGGCGGTCGGAACCAAGGTCCGGGGCGGCGGTCGGAACCAAGGTCCGGGCAGGCGCTCGGAATCAAGGTATGGGGTAGCGTTCTGAGCCGAGGTCCGAGGCGGTGGACGGAACCGAGGTCCGGGGTGCCGGTCGGAACCGAGGTCCGGGGTGGCGGTCGGAACCGAGGTCCGGGGTGGCGGTCGGAACCGAGGTCCTGGGTGGCGGTCGGAACCGAGGTCCTGGGCGGCGGTCGGAACCGAGGTCCGGGGTGGCGGTCGGTACCGAGGTCCGGGCCGGCATTCGGAACCGAGGTCCGGGGCGGCGGTCGGAACCGAGGTCCGGGGCGGCGGTCGGAACCGAGGTCCGGGGCGGCGGTCGGAACCGAGGTCCGGGGCGGCGGTCGGAACCGAGGTCCGGGGCGGCGGTCGGAACCGAGGTCCGGGGCGGCGGTCGGAACCGAGGTCCGGGGCGGCGGTCGGAACCGAGGTCCGGGGCGGCGGTCGGAACCGAGGTCCGGGGCGGCGGTCGGAACCGAGGTCCGGGGCGGCGGTCGGAACCGAGGTCCGGGGTGGCGGTCGGAACCGAGGTCCGGGGCGGCGGTCGGAACCGAGGTCCGGGGCGGCGGTCGGAACCGAGGTCCGGGGCGGCGGTCGGAAACGAGGTCCGGGGCGGCGGTCGGAAACGAGGTCCGGGGCGGCGGTCGGAAACGAGGTCCGGGGCGGCGGTCGGAAACGAGGTCCGGGGCGGCGGTCGGAAACGAGGTCCGGGGCGGCGGTCGGAAACGAGGTCCGGGGCGGCGGTCGGAAACGAGGTCCGGGGCGGCGGTCGGAAACGAGGTCCGGGGCGGCGGTCGGAAACGAGGTCCGGGGCGGCGGTCGGAAACGAGGTCCGGGGCGGCGGTCGGAAACTAGGTCCGGGGCGGCGGTCGGTAACGAGGTCCGGGGCGGCGGTCGGAAACGAGGTCCGGGGCGGCGGTCGGAAACGAGGTCCGGGACGGCGGTCGGAAACGAGGTCCGGGGCGGCGGTCGGAAACGAGGTCCGGGGCGGCGGTCGGAAATGAGGTCCGGGGCGGCGGTCGGAAACGAGGTCCGGGGCGGCGGTCGGAAACGAGGTCCGGGGCGGCGGTCGGAACCGAGGTCCGGGGCGGCGGTCGGAACCGAGGTCCGGGGCGGCGGTCGGAACCGAGGTCCGGGGCGGCGGTCGGAACCGAGGTCCGGGGCGGCGGTCGGAACCGAGGTCCGGAGCGGCGGTCGGAAACGATGTCCGGGGCGGCGGTCGGAAACGAGGTCCGGGGCGGCGGTCGGAAACGAGGTCCGGGGCGGCGGTCGGAAACGAGGTCCGGGGCGGCGGTCGGAAACGAGGTCCGGGGCGGCGGTCGGAAACGAGGTCCGGGGCGGCGGTCGGAACCGAGGTCCGGGGCGTCGGTCGGAACCGAGGTCCGGGGCGGCGGTCGGAACCGAGGTCCGGGGCGGCGGTCGGAACCGAGGTCCGGGGCGGCGGTCGGAACCGAGGTTCGGGGCGGCGGTCGGAACCGAGGTCCGGGGCGGCGGTCGGAACCGAGGTCCGGGGCCGCGGTCGGAACCGAGGTCCGGGGCGGCGGTCGGAACCAAGGTCCGGGGCGGCGGTCGGAACCAAGGTCCGGGCAGGCGCTCGGAATCAAGGTATGGGGTAGCGTTCTGAGCCGAGGTCCGAGGCGCTGGACGGAACCGAGGTCCGGGGTGCCGGTCGGAACCGAGGTCCGGGGTGGCGGTCGGAACCGAGGTCCTGGGTGGCGGTCGGAACCGAGGTCCTGGGCGGCGGTCGGAACCGAGGTCCGGGGCGGCGGTCGGAACCGAGGTCCGGGGCGGCGGTCGGAACCGAGGTCCGGGGCGGCGGTCGGAACCGAGGTCCGGGGCGGCGGTCGGAAACGAGGTCCGGGGCGGCGGTCGGAAACGAGGTCCGGGGCGGCGGTCGGAAACGAGGTCCGGGGCGGCGGTCGGAAACGAGGTCCGGGGCGGCGGTCGGAAACGAGGTCCGGGGCGGCGGTCGGAAACGAGGTCCGGGGCGGCGGTCGGAAACGAGGTCCGGGGCGGCGGTCGGAAACGAGGTCCGGGGCGGCGGTCGGAAACGAGGTCCGGGGCGGCGGTCGGAAACGAGGTCCGGGGCGGCGGTCGGAAACTAGGTCCGGGGCGGCGGTCGGTAACGAGGTCCGGGGCGGCGGTCGGAAACGAGGTCCGGGGCGGCGGTCGGAAACGAGGTCCGGGACGGCGGTCGGAAACGAGGTCCGGGGCGGCGGTCGGAAACGAGGTCCGGGGCGGCGGTCGGAAACGAGGTCCGGGGCGGCGGTCGGAAACGAGGTCCGGGGCGGCGGTCGGAAACGAGGTCCGGGGCGGCGGTCGGAACCGAGGTCCGGGGCGGCGGTCGGAACCGAGGTCCGGGGCGGCGGTCGGAACCGAGGTCCGGGGCGGCGGTCGGAACCGAGGTCCGGGGCGGCGGTCGGAACCGAGGTCCGGAGCGGCGGTCGGAAACGATGTCCGGGGCGGCGGTCGGAAACGAGGTCCGGGGCGGCGGTCGGAAACGAGGTCCGGGGCGGCGGTCGGAAACGAGGTCCGGGGCGGCGGTCGGAAACGAGGTCCGGGGCGGCGGTCGGAAACGAGGTCCGGGGCGGCGGTCGGAACCGAGGTCCGGGGCGTCGGTCGGAACCGAGGTCCGGGGCGGCGGTCGGAACCGAGGTCCGGGGCGGCGGTCGGAACCGAGGTCCGGGGCGGCGGTCGGAACCGAGGTCCGGGGCGGCGGTCGGAACCGAGGTCCGGGGCGGTGGTCGGAACCGAGGTCCGGGGCCGCGGTCGGAACCAAGGTCCGGGGCGGCGGTCGGAACCAAGGTCCGGGGCGGCGGTCGGAACCAAGGTCCGGGCAGGCGCTCGGAATCAAGGTATGGTGTAGCGTTCTGAGCCGAGGTCCGAGGCGCTGGACGGAACCGAGGTCCGGGGTGCCGGTCGGAACCGAGGTCCGGGGTGGCGGTCGGAACCGAGGTCCTGGGTGGCGGTCGGAACCGAGGTCCTGGGCGGCGGTCGGAACCGAGGTCCGGGGCCGCGGTCGGAACCAAGGTCCGGGGCGGCGGTCGGAACCAAGGTCCGGGGCGGCGGTCGGAACCAAGGTCCGGGCAGGCGCTCGGAATCAAGGTATGGGGTAGCGTTCTGAGCCGAGGTCCGAGGCGCTGGACGGAACCGAGGTCCGGGGTGCCGGTCGGAACCGAGGTCCGGGGTGGCGGTCGGAACCGAGGTCCTGGGTGGCGGTCGGAACCGAGGTCCTGGGCGGCGGTCGGAACCGAGGTCCGGGGTGGCGGTCGGTACCGAGGTCCGGGCCGGCATTCGGAACCGAGGTCCGGGGCGGCGGTCGGAACCGAGGTCCGGGGCGGCGGTCGGAACCGAGGTCCGGGGCGGCGGTCGGAACCGAGGTCCGGGGCGGCGGTCGGAACCGAGGTCCGGGGCGGCGGTCAGAACCGAGGTCCGGGGCGGCGGTCGGAACCGAGGTCCGGGGCGGCGGTCGGAACCGAGGTCCGGGGCGGCGGTCGGAACCGAGGTCCGGGGCGGCGGTCGGAACCGAGGTCCGGGGCGGCGGTCGGAACCGAGGTCCGGGGCGGCGGTCGGAACCGAGGTCCGGGGCGGCGGTCGGAACCGAGGTCCGGGGCGGCGGTCGGAACCGAGGTCCGGGGCGGCGGTCGGAACCGAGGTCCGGGGCGGCGGTCGGAACCGAGGTCCGGGGCGGCGGTCGGAAACGAGGTCCGGGGCGGCGGTCGGAAACGAGGTCCGGGGCGGCGGTCGGAAACGAGGTCCGGGGCGGCGGTCGGAAACGAGGTCCGGGGCGGCGGTCGGAACCGAGGTCCGGGGCGTCGGTCGGAACCGAGGTCCGGGGCGGCGGTCGGAACCGAGGTCCGGGGCGGCGGTCGGAACCGAGGTCCGGGGCGGCGGTCGGAACCGAGGTCCGGGGCGGCGGTCGGAACCGAGGTCCGGGGCGGCGGTCGGAACCGAGGTCCGGGGCCGCGGTCGGAACCAAGGTCCGGGGCGGCGGTCGGAACCAAGGTCCGGGGCGGCGGTCGGAACCAAGGTCCGGGCAGGCGCTCGGAATCAAGGTATGGGGTAGCGTTCTGAGCCGAGGTCCGAGGCGGTGGACGGAACCGAGGTCCGGGGTGCCGGTCGGAACCGAGGTCCGGGGTGGCGGTCGGAACCGAGGTCCGGGGTGGCGGTCGGAACCGAGGTCCTGGGTGGCGGTCGGAACCGAGGTCCTGGGCGGCGGTCGGAACCGAGGTCCGGGGTGGCGGTCGGTACCGAGGTCCGGGCCGGCATTCGGAACCGAGGTCCGGGGCGGCGGTCGGAACCGAGGTCCGGGGCGGCGGTCGGAACCGAGGTCCGGGGCGGCGGTCGGAACCGAGGTCCGGGGCGGCGGTCGGAACCGAGGTCCGGGGCGGCGGTCGGAACCGAGGTCCGGGGCGGCGGTCGGAACCGAGGTCCGGGGCGGCGGTCGGAACCGAGGTCCGGGGCGGCGGTCGGAACCGAGGTCCGGGGCGGCGGTCGGAACCGAGGTCCGGGGCGGCGGTCGGAACCGAGGTCCGGGGCGGCGGTCGGAACCGAGGTCCGGGGCGGCGGTCGGAACCGAGGTCCGGGGCGGCGGTCGGAACCGAGGTCCGGGGCGGCGGTCGGAAACGAGGTCCGGGGCGGCGGTCGGAAACGAGGTCCGGGGCGGCGGTCGGAAACGAGGTCCGGGGCGGCGGTCGGAAACGAGGTCCGGGGCGGCGGTCGGAAACGAGGTCCGGGGCGGCGGTCGGAAACGAGGTCCGGGGCGGCGGTCGGAAACGAGGTCCGGGGCGGCGGTCGGAAACGAGGTCCGGGGCGGCGGTCGGAAACGAGGTCCGGGGCGGCGGTCGGAAACGAGGTCCGGGGCGGCGGTCGGAAACTAGGTCCGGGGCGGCGGTCGGTAACGAGGTCCGGGGCGGCGGTCGGAAACGAGGTCCGGGGCGGCGGTCGGAAACGAGGTCCGGGACGGCGGTCGGAAACGAGGTCCGGGGCGGCGGTCGGAAACGAGGTCCGGGGCGGCGGTCGGAAATGAGGTCCGGGGCGGCGGTCGGAAACGAGGTCCGGGGCGGCGGTCGGAAACGAGGTCCGGGGCGGCGGTCGGAACCGAGGTCCGGGGCGGCGGTCGGAACCGAGGTCCGGGGCGGCGGTCGGAACCGAGGTCCGGGGCGGCGGTCGGAACCGAGGTCCGGGGCGGCGGTCGGAACCGAGGTCCGGAGCGGCGGTCGGAAACGATGTCCGGGGCGGCGGTCGGAAACGAGGTCCGGGGCGGCGGTCGGAAACGAGGTCCGGGGCGGCGGTCGGAAACGAGGTCCGGGGCGGCGGTCGGAAACGAGGTCCGGGGCGGCGGTCGGAAACGAGGTCCGGGGCGGCGGTCGGAACCGAGGTCCGGGGCGTCGGTCGGAACCGAGGTCCGGGGCGGCGGTCGGAACCGAGGTCCGGGGCGGCGGTCGGAACCGAGGTCCGGGGCGGCGGTCGGAACCGAGGTTCGGGGCGGCGGTCGGAACCGAGGTCCGGGGCGGCGGTCGGAACCGAGGTCCGGGGCCGCGGTCGGAACCGAGGTCCGGGGCGGCGGTCGGAACCAAGGTCCGGGGCGGCGGTCGGAACCAAGGTCCGGGCAGGCGCTCGGAATCAAGGTATGGGGTAGCGTTCTGAGCCGAGGTCCGAGGCGCTGGACGGAACCGAGGTCCGGGGTGCCGGTCGGAACCGAGGTCCGGGGTGGCGGTCGGAACCGAGGTCCTGGGTGGCGGTCGGAACCGAGGTCCTGGGCGGCGGTCGGAATCGAGGTCCGGGGTGGCGGTCGGTACCGAGGTCCGGGCCGGCATTCGGAACCGAGGTCCGGGGCGGCGGTCGGAACCGAGGTCCGGGGCGGCGGTCGGAACCGAGGTCCGGGGCGGCGGTCAGAACCGAGGTCCGGGGCGGCGGTCGGAACCGAGGTCCGGGGCGGCGGTCGGAACGGAGGTCCGGGGCGGCGGTCGGAACCGAGGTCCGGGGCGGCGGTCGGAACCGAGGTCCGGGGCGGCGGTCGGAACCGAGGTCCGGGGCGGCGGTCGGAACCGAGGTCCGGGGCGGCGGTCGGAACCGAGGTCCGGGGCGGCGGTCGGAACCGAGGTCCGGGGCGGTGGTCGGAACCGAGGTCCGGGGCCGCGGTCGGAACCAAGGTCCGGGGCGGCGGTCGGAACCAAGGTCCGGGGCGGCGGTCGGAACCAAGGTCCGGGCAGGCGCTCGGAATCAAGGTATGGTGTAGCGTTCTGAGCCGAGGTCCGAGGCGCTGGACGGAACCGAGGTCCGGGGTGCCGGTCGGAACCGAGGTCCGGGGTGGCGGTCGGAACCGAGGTCCTGGGTGGCGGTCGGAACCGAGGTCCTGGGCGGCGGTCGGAACCGAGGTCCGGGGCCGCGGTCGGAACCAAGGTCCGGGGCGGCGGTCGGATCCAAGGTCCGGGGCGGCGGTCGGAACCAAGGTCCGGGCAGGCGCTCGGAATCAAGGTATGGGGTAGCGTTCTGAGCCGAGGTCCGAGGCGCTGGACGGAACCGAGGTCCGGGGTGCCGGTCGGAACCGAGGTCCGGGGTGGCGGTCGGAACCGAGGTCCGGGGTGGCGGTCGGAACCGAGGTCCTGGGTGGCGGTCGGAACCGAGGTCCTGGGCGGCGGTCGGAACCGAGGTCCGGGGTGGCGGTCGGTACCGAGGTCCGGGCCGGCATTCGGAACCGAGGTCCGGGGCGGCGGTCGGAACCGAGGTCCGGGGCGGCGGTCGGAACCGAGGTCCGGGGCGGCGGTCGGAACCGAGGTCCGGGGCGGCGGTCGGAACCGAGGTCCGGGGCGGCGGTCGGAACCGAGGTCCGGGGCGGCGGTCGGAACCGAGGTCCGGGGCGGCGGTCGGAACCGAGGTCCGGGGCGGCGGTCGGAACCGAGGTCCGGGGCGGCGGTCGGAACCGAGGTCCGGGGCGGCGGTCGGAACCGAGGTCCGGGGTGGCGGTCGGAACCGAGGTCCGGGGCGGCGGTCGGAACCGAGGTCCGGGGCGGCGGTCGGAACCGAGGTCCGGGGCGGCGGTCGGAAACGAGGTCCGGGGCGGCGGTCGGAAACGAGGTCCGGGGCGGCGGTCGGAAACGAGGTCCGGGGCGGCGGTCGGAAACGAGGTCCGGGGCGGCGGTCGGAAACGAGGTCCGGGGCGGCGGTCGGAAACGAGGTCCGGGGCGGCGGTCGGAAACGAGGTCCGGGGCGGCGGTCGGAAACGAGGTCCGGGGCGGCGGTCGGAAACGAGGTCCGGGGCGGCGGTCGGAAACGAGGTCCGGGGCGGCGGTCGGAAACTAGGTCCGGGGCGGCGGTCGGTAACGAGGTCCGGGGCGGCGGTCGGAAACGAGGTCCGGGGCGGCGGTCGGAAACGAGGTCCGGGACGGCGGTCGGAAACGAGGTCCGGGGCGGCGGTCGGAAACGAGGTCCGGGGCGGCGGTCGGAAATGAGGTCCGGGGCGGCGGTCGGAAACGAGGTCCGGGGCGGCGGTCGGAAACGAGGTCCGGGGCGGCGGTCGGAACCGAGGTCCGGGGCGGCGGTCGGAACCGAGGTCCGGGGCGGCGGTCGGAACCGAGGTCCGGGGCGGCGGTCGGAACCGAGGTCCGGGGCGGCGGTCGGAACCGAGGTCCGGAGCGGCGGTCGGAAACGATGTCCGGGGCGGCGGTCGGAAACGAGGTCCGGGGCGGCGGTCGGAAACGAGGTCCGGGGCGGCGGTCGGAAACGAGGTCCGGGGCGGCGGTCGGAAACGAGGTCCGGGGCGGCGGTCGGAAACGAGGTCCGGGGCGGCGGTCGGAACCGAGGTCCGGGGCGTCGGTCGGAACCGAGGTCCGGGGCGGCGGTCGGAACCGAGGTCCGGGGCGGCGGTCGGAACCGAGGTCCGGGGCGGCGGTCGGAACCGAGGTTCGGGGCGGCGGTCGGAACCGAGGTCCGGGGCGGCGGTCGGAACCGAGGTCCGGGGCCGCGGTCGGAACCGAGGTCCGGGGCGGCGGTCGGAACCAAGGTCCGGGGCGGCGGTCGGAACCAAGGTCCGGGCAGGCGCTCGGAATCAAGGTATGGGGTAGCGTTCTGAGCCGAGGTCCGAGGCGCTGGACGGAACCGAGGTCCGGGGTGCCGGTCGGAACCGAGGTCCGGGGTGGCGGTCGGAACCGAGGTCCTGGGTGGCGGTCGGAACCGAGGTCCTGGGCGGCGGTCGGAACCGAGGTCCGGGGCGGCGGTCGGAACCGAGGTCCGGGGCGGCGGTCGGAACCGAGGTCCGGGGCGGCGGTCGGAACCGAGGTCCGGGGCGGCGGTCGGAAACGAGGTCCGGGGCGGCGGTCGGAAACGAGGTCCGGGGCGGCGGTCGGAAACGAGGTCCGGGGCGGCGGTCGGAAACGAGGTCCGGGGCGGCGGTCGGAAACGAGGTCCGGGGCGGCGGTCGGAAACGAGGTCCGGGGCGGCGGTCGGAAACGAGGTCCGGGGCGGCGGTCGGAAACGAGGTCCGGGGCGGCGGTCGGAAACGAGGTCCGGGGCGGCGGTCGGAAACGAGGTCCGGGGCGGCGGTCGGAAACTAGGTCCGGGGCGGCGGTCGGTAACGAGGTCCGGGGCGGCGGTCGGAAACGAGGTCCGGGGCGGCGGTCGGAAACGAGGTCCGGGACGGCGGTCGGAAACGAGGTCCGGGGCGGCGGTCGGAAACGAGGTCCGGGGCGGCGGTCGGAAACGAGGTCCGGGGCGGCGGTCGGAAACGAGGTCCGGGGCGGCGGTCGGAAACGAGGTCCGGGGCGGCGGTCGGAACCGAGGTCCGGGGCGGCGGTCGGAACCGAGGTCCGGGGCGGCGGTCGGAACCGAGGTCCGGGGCGGCGGTCGGAACCGAGGTCCGGGGCGGCGGTCGGAACCGAGGTCCGGAGCGGCGGTCGGAAACGATGTCCGGGGCGGCGGTCGGAAACGAGGTCCGGGGCGGCGGTCGGAAACGAGGTCCGGGGCGGCGGTCGGAAACGAGGTCCGGGGCGGCGGTCGGAAACGAGGTCCGGGGCGGCGGTCGGAAACGAGGTCCGGGGCGGCGGTCGGAAACGAGGTCCGGGGCGGCGGTCGGAAACGAGGTCCGGGGCGGCGGTCGGAAACGAGGTCCGGGGCGGCGGTCGGAAACGAGGTCCGGGGCGGCGGTCGGAAACGAGGTCCGGGGCGGCGGTCGGAAACTAGGTCCGGGGCGGCGGTCGGTAACGAGGTCCGGGGCGGCGGTCGGAAACGAGGTCCGGGGCGGCGGTCGGAAACGAGGTCCGGGACGGCGGTCGGAAACGAGGTCCGGGGCGGCGGTCGGAACCGAGGTCCGGGGCGTCGGTCGGAACCGAGGTCCGGGGCGGCGGTCGGAACCGAGGTCCGGGGCGGCGGTCGGAACCGAGGTCCGGGGCGGCGGTCGGAACCGAGGTTCGGGGCGGCGGTCGGAACCGAGGTCCGGGGCGGCGGTCGGAACCGAGGTCCGGGGCGGCGGTCGGAACCAAGGTCCGGGCAGGCGCTCGGAATCAAGGTATGGTGTAGCGTTCTGAGCCGAGGTCCGAGGCGCTGGACGGAACCGAGGTCCGGGGTGCCGGTCGGAACCGAGGTCCGGGGTGGCGGTCGGAACCGAGGTCCTGGGTGGCGGTCGGAACCGAGGTCCTGGGCGGCGGTCGGAACCGAGGTCCGGGGCCGCGGTCGGAACCAAGGTCCGGGGCGGCGGTCGGAACCAAGGTCCGGGGCGGCGGTCGGAACCAAGGTCCGGGCAGGCGCTCGGAATCAAGGTATGGGGTAGCGTTCTGAGCCGAGGTCCGAGGCGCTGGACGGAACCGAGGTCCGGGGTGCCGGTCGGAACCGAGGTCCGGGGTGGCGGTCGGAACCGAGGTCCTGGGTGGCGGTCGGAACCGAGGTCCTGGGCGGCGGTCGGAACCGAGGTCCGGGGTGGCGGTCGGTACCGAGGTCCGGGCCGGCATTCGGAACCGAGGTCCGGGGCGGCGGTCGGAACCGAGGTCCGGGGCGGCGGTCGGAACCGAGGTCCGGGGCGGCGGTCGGAACCGAGGTCCGGGGCGGCGGTCGGAACCGAGGTCCGGGGCGGCGGTCAGAACCGAGGTCCGGGGCGGCGGTCGGAACCGAGGTCCGGGGCGGCGGTCGGAACCAAGGTCCGGGGCGGCGGTCGGAACCGAGGTCCGGGGCGGCGGTCGGAACCGAGGTCCGGGGCGGCGGTCGGAACCGAGGTCCGGGGCGGCGGTCGGAACCGAGGTCCGGGGCGGCGGTCGGAACCGAGGTCCGGGGCGGCGGTCGGAACCGAGGTCCGGGGCGGCGGTCGGAACCGAGGTCCGGGGCGGCGGTCGGAACCGAGGTCCGGGGCGGCGGTCGGAAACGAGGTCCGGGGCGGCGGTCGGAAACGAGGTCCGGGGCGGCGGTCGGAAACGAGGTCCGGGGCGGCGGTCGGAAACGAGGTCCGGGGCGGCGGTCGGAACCGAGGTCCGGGGCGTCGGTCGGAACCGAGGTCCGGGGCGGCGGTCGGAACCGAGGTCCGGGGCGGCGGTCGGAACCGAGGTCCGGGGCGGCGGTCGGAACCGAGGTCCGGGGCGGCGGTCGGAACCGAGGTCCGGGGCGGCGGTCGGAACCGAGGTCCGGGGCCGCGGTCGGAACCAAGGTCCGGGGCGGCGGTCGGAACCAAGGTCCGGGGCGGCGGTCGGAACCAAGGTCCGGGCAGGCGCTCGGAATCAAGGTATGGGGTAGCGTTCTGAGCCGAGGTCCGAGGCGGTGGACGGAACCGAGGTCCGGGGTGCCGGTCGGAACCGAGGTCCGGGGTGGCGGTCGGAACCGAGGTCCGGGGTGGCGGTCGGAACCGAGGTCCTGGGTGGCGGTCGGAACCGAGGTCCTGGGCGGCGGTCGGAACCGAGGTCCGGGGTGGCGGTCGGTACCGAGGTCCGGGCCGGCATTCGGAACCGAGGTCCGGGGCGGCGGTCGGAACCGAGGTCCGGGGCGGCGGTCGGAACCGAGGTCCGGGGCGGCGGTCGGAACCGAGGTCCGGGGCGGCGGTCGGAACCGAGGTCCGGGGCGGCGGTCGGAACCGAGGTCCGGGGCGGCGGTCGGAACCGAGGTCCGGGGCGGCGGTCGGAACCGAGGTCCGGGGCGGCGGTCGGAACCGAGGTCCGGGGCGGCGGTCGGAACCGAGGTCCGGGGCGGCGGTCGGAACCGAGGTCCGGGGTGGCGGTCGGAACCGAGGTCCGGGGCGGCGGTCGGAACCGAGGTCCGGGGCGGCGGTCGGAACCGAGGTCCGGGGCGGCGGTCGGAAACGAGGTCCGGGGCGGCGGTCGGAAACGAGGTCCGGGGCGGCGGTCGGAAACGAGGTCCGGGGCGGCGGTCGGAAACGAGGTCCGGGGCGGCGGTCGGAAACGAGGTCCGGGGCGGCGGTCGGAAACGAGGTCCGGGGCGGCGGTCGGAAACGAGGTCCGGGGCGGCGGTCGGAAACGAGGTCCGGGGCGGCGGTCGGAAACGAGGTCCGGGGCGGCGGTCGGAAACGAGGTCCGGGGCGGCGGTCGGAAACTAGGTCCGGGGCGGCGGTCGGTAACGAGGTCCGGGGCGGCGGTCGGAAACGAGGTCCGGGGCGGCGGTCGGAAACGAGGTCCGGGACGGCGGTCGGAAACGAGGTCCGGGGCGGCGGTCGGAAACGAGGTCCGGGGCGGCGGTCGGAAACGAGGTCCGGGGCGGCGGTCGGAAACGAGGTCCGGGGCGGCGGTCGGAAACGAGGTCCGGGGCGGCGGTCGGAACCGAGGTCCGGGGCGGCGGTCGGAACCGAGGTCCGGGGCGGCGGTCGGAACCGAGGTCCGGGGCGGCGGTCGGAACCGAGGTCCGGGGCGGCGGTCGGAACCGAGGTCCGGAGCGGCGGTCGGAAACGATGTCCGGGGCGGCGGTCGGAAACGAGGTCCGGGGCGGCGGTCGGAAACGAGGTCCGGGGCGGCGGTCGGAAACGAGGTCCGGGGCGGCGGTCGGAAACGAGGTCCGGGGCGGCGGTCGGAAACGAGGTCCGGGGCGGCGGTCGGAACCGAGGTCCGGGGCGTCGGTCGGAACCGAGGTCCGGGGCGGCGGTCGGAACCGAGGTCCGGGGCGGCGGTCGGAACCGAGGTCCGGGGCGGCGGTCGGAACCGAGGTTCGGGGCGGCGGTCGGAACCGAGGTCCGGGGCGGCGGTCGGAACCGAGGTCCGGGGCCGCGGTCGGAACCGAGGTCCGGGGCGGCGGTCGGAACCAAGGTCCGGGGCGGCGGTCGGAACCAAGGTCCGGGCAGGCGCTCGGAATCAAGGTATGGGGTAGCGTTCTGAGCCGAGGTCCGAGGCGCTGGACGGAACCGAGGTCCGGGGTGCCGGTCGGAACCGAGGTCCGGGGTGGCGGTCGGAACCGAGGTCCTGGGTGGCGGTCGGAACCGAGGTCCTGGGCGGCGGTCGGAATCGAGGTCCGGGGTGGCGGTCGGTACCGAGGTCCGGGCCGGCATTCGGAACCGAGGTCCGGGGCGGCGGTCGGAACCGAGGTCCGGGGCGGCGGTCGGAACCGAGGTCCGGGGCGGCGGTCAGAACCGAGGTCCGGGGCGGCGGTCGGAACCGAGGTCCGGGGCGGCGGTCGGAACGGAGGTCCGGGGCGGCGGTCGGAACCGAGGTCCGGGGCGGCGGTCGGAACCGAGGTCCGGGGCGGCGGTCGGAACCGAGGTCCGGGGCGGCGGTCGGAACCGAGGTCCGGGGCGGCGGTCGGAACCGAGGTCCGGGGCGGCGGTCGGAACCGAGGTCCGGGGCGGTGGTCGGAACCGAGGTCCGGGGCCGCGGTCGGAACCAAGGTCCGGGGCGGCGGTCGGAACCAAGGTCCGGGGCGGCGGTCGGAACCAAGGTCCGGGCAGGCGCTCGGAATCAAGGTATGGTGTAGCGTTCTGAGCCGAGGTCCGAGGCGCTGGACGGAACCGAGGTCCGGGGTGCCGGTCGGAACCGAGGTCCGGGGTGGCGGTCGGAACCGAGGTCCTGGGTGGCGGTCGGAACCGAGGTCCTGGGCGGCGGTCGGAACCGAGGTCCGGGGCCGCGGTCGGAACCAAGGTCCGGGGCGGCGGTCGGATCCAAGGTCCGGGGCGGCGGTCGGAACCAAGGTCCGGGCAGGCGCTCGGAATCAAGGTATGGGGTAGCGTTCTGAGCCGAGGTCCGAGGCGCTGGACGGAACCGAGGTCCGGGGTGCCGGTCGGAACCGAGGTCCGGGGTGGCGGTCGGAACCGAGGTCCTGGGTGGCGGTCGGAACCGAGGTCCTGGGCGGCGGTCGGAACCGAGGTCCGGGGTGGCGGTCGGTACCGAGGTCCGGGCCGGCATTCGGAACCGAGGTCCGGGGCGGCGGTCGGAACCGAGGTCCGGGGCGGCGGTCGGAACCGAGGTCCGGGGCGGCGGTCGGAACCGAGGTCCGGGGCGGCGGTCGGAACCGAGGTCCGGGGCGGCGGTCGGAACCGAGGTCCGGGGCGGCGGTCGGAACCGAGGTCCGGGGCGGCGGTCGGAACCGAGGTCCGGGGCGGCGGTCGGAACCGAGGTCCGGGGCGGCGGTCGGAACCGAGGTCCGGGGCGGCGGTCGGAACCGAGGTCCGGGGCGGCGGTCGGAACCGAGGTCCGGGGCGGCGGTCGGAACCGAGGTCCGGGGCGGCGGTCGGAACCGAGGTCCGGGGCGGCGGTCGGAACCGAGGTCCGGGGCGGCGGTCGGAACCGAGGTCCGGGGCGGCGGTCGGAAACGAGGTCCGGGGCGGCGGTCGGAAACGAGGTCCGGGGCGGCGGTCGGAAACGAGGTCCGGGGCGGCGGTCGGAAACGAGGTCCGGGGCGGCGGTCGGAACCGAGGTCCGGGGCGTCGGTCGGAACCGAGGTCCGGGGCGGCGGTCGGAACCGAGGTCCGGGGCGGCGGTCGGAACCGAGGTCCGGGGCGGCGGTCGGAACCGAGGTCCGGGGCGGCGGTCGGAACCGAGGTCCGGGGCGGCGGTCGGAACCGAGGTCCGGGGCCGCGGTCGGAACCAAGGTCCGGGACGGCGGTCGGAACCAAGGTCCGGGGCGGCGGTCGGAACCAAGGTCCGGGCAGGCGCTCGGAATCAAGGTATGGGGTAGCGTTCTGAGCCGAGGTCCGAGGCGGTGGACGGAACCGAGGTCCGGGGTGCCGGTCGGAACCGAGGTCCGGGGTGGCGGTCGGAACCGAGGTCCTGGGTGGCGGTCGGAACCGAGGTCCTGGGCGGCGGTCGGAACCGAGGTCCGGGGTGGCGGTCGGTACCGAGGTCCGGGCCGGCATTCGGAACCGAGGTCCGGGGCGGCGGTCGGAACCGAGGTCCGGGGCGGCGGTCGGAACCGAGGTCCGGGGCGGCGGTCGGAACCGAGGTCCGGGGCGGCGGTCGGAACCGAGGTCCGGGGCGGCGGTCGGAACCGAGGTCCGGGGCGGCGGTCGGAACCGAGGTCCGGGGCGGCGGTCGGAACCGAGGTCCGGGGCGGCGGTCGGAACCGAGGTCCGGGGCGGCGGTCGGAACCGAGGTCCGGGGCGGCGGTCGGAACCGAGGTCCGGGGTGGCGGTCGGAACCGAGGTCCGGGGCGGCGGTCGGAACCGAGGTCCGGGGCGGCGGTCGGAACCGAGGTCCGGGGCGGCGGTCGGAACCGAGGTCCGGGGCGGCGGTCGGAACCGAGGTCCGGGGCCGCGGTCGGAACCAAGGTCCGGGGCGGCGGTCGGAACCAAGGTCCGGGGCGGCGGTCGGAACCAAGGTCCGGGCAGGCGCTCGGAATCAAGGTATGGGGTAGCGTTCTGAGCCGAGGTCCGAGGCGGTGGACGGAACCGAGGTCCGGGGTGCCGGTCGGAACCGAGGTCCGGGGTGGCGGTCGGAACCGAGGTCCTGGGTGGCGGTCGGAACCGAGGTCCTGGGCGGCGGTCGGAACCGAGGTCCGGGGTGGCGGTCGGTACCGAGGTCCGGGCCGGCATTCGGAACCGAGGTCCGGGGCGGCGGTCGGAACCGAGGTCCGGGGCGGCGGTCGGAACCGAGGTCCGGGGCGGCGGTCGGAACCGAGGTCCGGGGCGGCGGTCGGAACCGAGGTCCGGGGCGGCGGTCGGAACCGAGGTCCGGGGCGGCGGTCGGAACCGAGGTCCGGGGCGGCGGTCGGAACCGAGGTCCGGGGCGGCGGTCGGAACCGAGGTCCGGGGCGGCGGTCGGAACCGAGGTCCGGGGCGGCGGTCGGAACCGAGGTCCGGGGTGGCGGTCGGAACCGAGGTCCGGGGCGGCGGTCGGAACCGAGGTCCGGGGCGGCGGTCGGAACCGAGGTCCGGGGCGGCGGTCGGAAACGAGGTCCGGGGCGGCGGTCGGAAACGAGGTCCGGGGCGGCGGTCGGAAACGAGGTCCGGGGCGGCGGTCGGAAACGAGGTCCGGGGCGGCGGTCGGAAACGAGGTCCGGGGCGGCGGTCGGAAACGAGGTCCGGGGCGGCGGTCGGAAACGAGGTCCGGGGCGGCGGTCGGAAACGAGGTCCGGGGCGGCGGTCGGAAACGAGGTCCGGGGCGGCGGTCGGAAACGAGGTCCGGGGCGGCGGTCGGAAACTAGGTCCGGGGCGGCGGTCGGTAACGAGGTCCGGGGCGGCGGTCGGAAACGAGGTCCGGGGCGGCGGTCGGAAACGAGGTCCGGGACGGCGGTCGGAAACGAGGTCCGGGGCGGCGGTCGGAACCGAGGTCCGGGGCGGCGGTCGGAACCGAGGTCCGGGGCGGCGGTCGGAACCGAGGTCCGGAGCGGCGGTCGGAAACGATGTCCGGGGCGGCGGTCGGAAACGAGGTCCGGGGCGGCGGTCGGAAACGAGGTCCGGGGCGGCGGTCGGAAACGAGGTCCGGGGCGGCGGTCGGAAACGAGGTCCGGGGCGGCGGTCGGAAACGAGGTCCGGGGCGGCGGTCGGAACCGAGGTCCGGGGCGTCGGTCGGAACCGAGGTCCGGGGCGGCGGTCGGAACCGAGGTCCGGGGCGGCGGTCGGAACCGAGGTCCGGGGCGGCGGTCGGAACCGAGGTTCGGGGCGGCGGTCGGAACCGAGGTCCGGGGCGGCGGTCGGAACCGAGGTCCGGGGCCGCGGTCGGAACCGAGGTCCGGGGCGGCGGTCGGAACCAAGGTCCGGGGCGGCGGTCGGAACCAAGGTCCGGGCAGGCGCTCGGAATCAAGGTATGGGGTAGCGTTCTGAGCCGAGGTCCGAGGCGCTGGACGGAACCGAGGTCCGGGGTGCCGGTCGGAACCGAGGTCCGGGGTGGCGGTCGGAACCGAGGTCCTGGGTGGCGGTCGGAACCGAGGTCCTGGGCGGCGGTCGGAATCGAGGTCCGGGGTGGCTGTCGGTACCGAGGTCCGGGCCGGCATTCGGAACCGAGGTCCGGGGCGGCGGTCGGAACCGAGGTCCGGGGCGGCGGTCGGAACCGAGGTCCGGGGCGGCGGTCAGAACCGAGGTCCGGGGCGGCGGTCGGAACCGAGGTCCGGGGCGGCGGTCGGAACGGAGGTCCGGGGCGGCGGTCGGAACCGAGGTCCGGGGCGGCGGTCGGAACCGAGGTCCGGGGCGGCGGTCGGAACCGAGGTCCGGGGCGGCGGTCGGAACCGAGGTCCGGGGCGGCGGTCGGAACCGAGGTCCGGGGCGGCCGTCGGAACCGAGGTCCGGGGCGGCGGTCGGAACCGAGGTCCGGGGCGGCGGTCGGAACCGAGGTCCGGGGCGGCGGTCGGAACCGAGGTCCGGGGCGGCGGTCGGAACCGAGGTCCGGGGCGGCGGTCGGAAACGAGGTCCGGGGCGGCGGTCGGAAACGAGGTCCGGGGCGGCGGTCGGAACCGAGGTCCGGGGCGTCGGTCGGAAACGAGGTCCGGGGCGGCGGTCGGAACCGAGGTCCGGGGCGGCGGTCGGAACCGAGGTCCGGGGCGGCGGTCGGAACCGAGGTCCGGGGCGGCGGTCGGAACCGAGGTCCGGGGCGGCGGTCGGAACCGAGGTCCGGGGCCGCGGTCGGAACCAAGGTCCGGGGCGGCGGTCGGAACCAAGGTCCGGGGCGGCGGTCGGAACCAAGGTCCGGGCAGGCGCTCGGAATCAAGGTATGGGGTAGCGTTCTGAGCCGAGGTCCGAGGCGGTGGACGGAACCGAGGTCCGGGGTGCCGGTCGGAACCGAGGTCCGGGGTGGCGGTCGGAACCGAGGTCCTGGGTGGCGGTCGGAACCGAGGTCCTGGGCGGCGGTCGGAACCGAGGTCCGGGGTGGCGGTCGGTACCGAGGTCCGGGCCGGCATTCGGAACCGAGGTCCGGGGCGGCGGTCGGAACCGAGGTCCGGGGCGGCGGTCGGAACCGAGGTCCGGGGCGGCGGTCGGAACCGAGGTCCGGGGCGGCGGTCGGAACCGAGGTCCGGGGCGGCGGTCGGAACCGAGGTCCGGGGCGGCGGTCGGAACCGAGGTCCGGGGCGGCGGTCGGAACCGAGGTCCGGGGCGGCGGTCGGAACCGAGGTCCGGGGCGGCGGTCGGAACCGAGGTCCGGGGCGGCGGTCGGAACCGAGGTCCGGGGCGGCGGTCGGAACCGAGGTCCGGGGCGGCGGTCGGAACCGAGGTCCGGGGCGGCGGTCGGAACCGAGGTCCGGGGCGGCGGTCGGAAACGAGGTCCGGGGCGGCGGTCGGAAACGAGGTCCGGGGCGGCGGTCGGAAACGAGGTCCGGGGCGGCGGTCGGAAACGAGGTCCGGGGCGGCGGTCGGAAACGAGGTCCGGGGCGGCGGTCGGAAACGAGGTCCGGGGCGGCGGTCGGAAACGAGGTCCGGGGCGGCGGTCGGAAACGAGGTCCGGGGCGGCGGTCGGAAACGAGGTCCGGGGCGGCGGTCGGAAACTAGGTCCGGGGCGGCGGTCGGTAACGAGCTCCGGGGCGGCGGTCGGAAACGAGGTCCGGGGCGGCGGTCGGAAACGAGGTCCGGGACGGCGGTCGGAAACGAGGTCCGGGGCGGCGGTCGGAAACGAGGTCCGGGGCGGCGGTCGGAAACGAGGTCCGGGGCGGCGGTCGGAAACGAGGTCCGGGGCGGCGGTCGGAAACGAGGTCCGGGGCGGCGGTCGGAACCGAGGTCCGGGGCGGCGGTCGGAACCGAGGTCCGGGGCGGCGGTCGGAACCGAGGTCCGGGGCGGCGGTCGGAACCGAGGTCCGGGGCGTCGGTCGGAACCGAGGTCCGGGGCGGCGGTCGGAACCGAGGTCCGGGGCGGCGGTCGGAACCGAGGTCCGGGGCGGCGGTCGGAACCGAGGTTCGGGGCGGCGGTCGGAACCGAGGTCCGGGGCGGCGGTCGGAACCGAGGTCCGGGGCCGCGGTCGGAACCGAGGTCCGGGGCGGCGGTCGGAACCAAGGTCCGGGGCGGCGGTCGGAACCAAGGTCCGGGCAGGCGCTCGGAATCAAGGTATGGGGTAGCGTTCTGAGCCGAGGTCCGAGGCGCTGGACGGAACCGAGGTCCGGGGTGCCGGTCGGAACCGAGGTCCGGGGTGGCGGTCGGAACCGAGGTCCTGGGTGGCGGTCGGAACCGAGGTCCTGGGCGGCGGTCGGAACCGAGGTCCTGGGTGGCGGTCGGAACCGAGGTCCTGGGCGGCGGTCGGAACCGAGGTCCGGGGTGGCGGTCGGTACCGAGGTCCGGGCCGGCATTCGGAACCGAGGTCCGGGGCGGCGGTCGGAACCGAGGTCCGGGGCGGCGGTCGGAACCGAGGTCCGGGGCGGCGGTCGGAACCGAGGTCCGGGGCGGCGGTCGGAACAGAGGTCCGGGGCGGCGGTCGGAACCGAGGTCCGGGGCGGCGGTCGGAACCGAGGTCCGGGGCGGCGGTCGGAACCGAGGTCCGGGGCGGCGGTCGGAACCGAGGTCCGGGGCGGCGGTCGGAACCGAGGTCCGGGGCGGCGGTCGGAACCGAGGTCCGGGGCGGCGGTCGGAACCGAGGTCCGGGGCGGCGGTCGGAACCGAGGTCCGGGGCGGCGGTCGGAACCGAGGTCCGGGGCGGCGGTCGGAAACGAGGTCCGGGGCGGCGGTCGGAAACGAGGTCCGGGGCGGCGGTCGGAAACGAGGTCCGGGGCGGCGGTCGGAAACGAGGTCCGGGGCGGCGGTCGGAAACGAGGTCCGGGGCGGCGGTCGGAAACGAGGTCCGGGGCGGCGGTCGGAAACGAGGTCCGGGGCGGCGGTCGGAAACGAGGTCCGGGGCGGCGGTCGGAAACGAGGTCCGGGGCGGCGGTCGGAAACTAGGTCCGGGGCGGCGGTCGGTAACGAGCTCCGGGGCGGCGGTCGGAAACGAGGTCCGGGGCGGCGGTCGGAAACGAGGTCCGGGACGGCGGTCGGAAACGAGGTCCGGGGCGGCGGTCGGAAACGAGGTCCGGGGCGGCGGTCGGAAACGAGGTCCGGGGCGGCGGTCGGAAACGAGGTCCGGGGCGGCGGTCGGAAACGAGGTCCGGGGCGGCGGTCGGAACCGAGGTCCGGGGCGGCGGTCGGAACCGAGGTCCGGGGCGGCGGTCGGAACCGAGGTCCGGGGCGGCGGTCGGAACCGAGGTCCGGGGCGTCGGTCGGAACCGAGGTCCGGGGCGGCGGTCGGAACCGAGGTCCGGGGCGGCGGTCGGAACCGAGGTCCGGGGCGGCGGTCGGAACCGAGGTTCGGGGCGGCGGTCGGAACCGAGGTCCGGGGCGGCGGTCGGAACCGAGGTCCGGGGCCGCGGTCGGAACCGAGGTCCGGGGCGCCGGTCGGAACCAAGGTCCGGGGCGGCGGTCGGAACCAAGGTCCGGGCAGGCGCTCGGAATCAAGGTATGGGGTAGCGTTCTGAGCCGAGGTCCGAGGCGCTGGACGGAACCGAGGTCCGGGGTGCCGGTCGGAACCGAGGTCCGGGGTGGCGGTCGGAACCGAGGTCCTGGGTGGCGGTCGGAACCGAGGTCCTGGGCGGCGGTCGGAATCGAGGTCCGGGGCGGCGGTCGGAACCAAGGTCCGGGGCGGCGGTCGGAACCAAGGTCCGGGCAGGCGCTCGGAATCAAGGTATGGGGTAGCGTTCTGAGCCGAGGTCCGAGGCGGTGGACGGAACCGAGGTCCGGGGTGCCGGTCGGAACCGAGGTCCGGGGTGGCGGTCGGAACCGAGGTCCTGGGTGGCGGTCGGAACCGAGGTCCTGGGCGGCGGTCGGAACCGAGGTCCGGGGTGGCGGTCGGTACCGAGGTCCGGGCCGGCATTCGGAACCGAGGTCCGGGGCGGCGGTCGGAACCGAGGTCCGGGGCGGCGGTCGGAACCGAGGTCCGGGGCGGCGGTCGGAACCGAGGTCCGGGGCGGCGGTCGGAACTGAGGTCCGGGGCGGCGGTCGGAACCGAGGTCCGGGGCGGCGGTCGGAACCGAGGTCCGGGGCGGCGGTCGGAACCGAGGTCCGGGGCGGCGGTCGGAACCGAGGTCCGGGGCGGCGGTCGGAACCGAGGTCCGGGGCGGCGGTCGGAACCGAGGTCCGGGGCGGCGGTCGGAACCGAGGTCCGGGGCGGCGGTCGGAACCGAGGTCCGGGGCGGCGGTCGGAACCGAGGTCCGGGGCGGCGGTCGGAAACGAGGTCCGGGGCGGCGGTCGGAAACGAGGTCCGGGGCGGCGGTCGGAAACGAGGTCCGGGGCGGCGGTCGGAAACGAGGTCCGGGGCGGCGGTCGGAAACGAGGTCCGGGGCGGCGGTCGGAAACGAGGTCCGGGGCGGCGGTCGGAAACGAGGTCCGGGGCGGCGGTCGGAAACGAGGTCCGGGGCGGCGGTCGGAAACGAGGTCCGGGGCGGCGGTCGGAACCGAGGTCCGGGGCGTCGGTCGGAACCGAGGTCCGGGGCGGCTGTCGGAACCGAGGTCCGGGGCGGCGGTCGGAACCGAGGTCCGGGGCGGCGGTCGGAACCGAGGTTCGGGGCGGCGGTCGGAACCGAGGTCCGGGGCGGCGGTCGGAACCGAGGTCCGGGGCCGCGGTCGGAACCGAGGTCCGGGGCGGCGGTCGGAACCAAGGTCCAGGGCGGCGGTCGGAACCAAGGTCCGGGCAGGCGCTCGGAATCAAGGTATGGGGTAGCGTTCTGAGCCGAGGTCCGAGGCGGTGGACGGAACCGAGGTCCGGGGTGCCGGTCGGAACCGAGGTCCGGGGTGGCGGTCGGAACCGAGGTCCTGGGTGGCGGTCGGAACCGAGGTCCTGGGCGGCGGTCGGAACCGAGGTCCGGGGTGGCGGTCGGTACCGAGGTCCGGGCCGGCATTCGGAACCGAGGTCCGGGGCGGCGGTCGGAACCGAGGTCCGGGGCGGCGGTCGGAACCGAGGTCCGGGGCGGCGGTCGGAACCGAGGTCCGGGGCGGCGGTCGGAACTGAGGTCCGGGGCGGCGGTCGGAACCGAGGTCCGGGGCGGCGGTCGGAACCGAGGTCCGGGGCGGCGGTCGGAACCGAGGTCCGGGGCGGCGGTCGGAACCGAGGTCCGGGGCGGCGGTCGGAACCGAGGTCCGGGGCGGCGGTCGGAACCGAGGTCCGGGGCGGCGGTCGGAACCGAGGTCCGGGGCGGCGGTCGGAACCGAGGTCCGGGGCGGCGGTCGGAACCGAGGTCCGGGGCGGCGGTCGGAAACGAGGTCCGGGGCGGCGGTCGGAAACGAGGTCCGGGGCGGCGGTCGGAAACGAGGTCCGGGGCGGCGGTCGGAAACGAGGTCCGGGGCGGCGGTCGGAAACGAGGTCCGGGGCGGCGGTCGGAAACGAGGTCCGGGGCGGCGGTCGGAAACGAGGTCCGGGGCGGCGGTCGGAAACGAGGTCCGGGGCGGCGGTCGGAAACGAGGTCCGGGGCGGCGGTCGGAACCGAGGTCCGGGGCGTCGGTCGGAACCGAGGTCCGGGGCGGCTGTCGGAACCGAGGTCCGGGGCGGCGGTCGGAACCGAGGTCCGGGGCGGCGGTCGGAACCGAGGTTCGGGGCGGCGGTCGGAACCGAGGTCCGGGGCGGCGGTCGGAACCGAGGTCCGGGGCCGCGGTCGGAACCGAGGTCCGGGGCGGCGGTCGGAACCAAGGTCCAGGGCGGCGGTCGGAACCAAGGTCCGGGCAGGCGCTCGGAATCAAGGTATGGGGTAGCGTTCTGAGCCGAGGTCCGAGGCGCTGGACGGAACCGAGGTCCGGGGTGCCGGTCGGAACCGAGGTCCGGGGTGGCGGTCGGAACCGAGGTCCTGGGTGGCGGTCGGAACCGAGGTCCTGGGCGGCGGTCGGAACCGAGGTCCGGGGTGGCGGTCGGTACCGAGGTCCGGGCCGGCATTCGGAACCGAGGTCCGGGGCGGCGGTCGGAACCGAGGTCCGGGGCGGCGGTCGGAACCGAGGTCCGGGGCGGCGGTCGGAACCGAGGTCCGGGGCGGCGGTCGGAACCGAGGTCCGGGGCGGCGGTCGGAACGGAGGTCCGGGGCGGCGGTCGGAACCGAGGTCCGGGGCGGCGGTCGGAACCGAGGTCCGGGGCGGCGGTCGGAACCGAGGTCCGGGGCGGCGGTCGGAACCGAGGTCCGGGGCGGCGGTCGGAACCGAGGTCCGGGGCGGCCGTCGGAACCGAGGTCCGGGGCGGCGGTCGGAACCGAGGTCCGGGGCGGCGGTCGGAACCGAGGTCCGGGGCGGCGGTCGGAACCGAGGTCCGGGGCGGCGGTCGGAACCGAGGTCCGGGGCGGCGGTCGGAAACGAGGTCCGGGGCGGCGGTCGGAAACGAGGTCCGGGGCGGCGGTCGGAAACGAGGTCCGGGGCGGCGGTCGGAAACGAGGTCCGGGGCGGCGGTCGGAAACGAGGTCCGGGGCGGCGGTCGGAAACGAGGTCCGGGGCGGCGGTCGGAAACGAGGTCCGGGGCGGCGGTCGGAAACGAGGTCCGGGGCGGCGGTCGGAAACGAGGTCAGGGGCGGCGGTCGGAAACGAGGTCCGGGGCGGCGGTCGGAAACGAGGTCCGGGGCGGCGGTCGGAAACGAGGTCCGGGGCGGCGGTCGGAAACGAGGTCCTGGGCGGCGGTCGGAAACGAGGTCCGGGGCGGCGGTCGGAAACGAGGTCCGGGGCGGCGGTCGGAACCGAGGTCCGGGGCGGCGGTCGGAACCGAGGTCCGGGGCGGCGGTCGGAACCGAGGTCCGGGGCGGCGGTCGGAACCGAGGTCCGGGGCGGCGGTCGGAACCGAGGTACGGGGCGGCGGTCGGACCCGAGGTCCGGGGCGGCGGTCGGAACCGAGGTCCGGGGCGGCGGTCGGAACCGAGGTCCGGGGCGGCGGTCGGAACCGAGGTCCGGGGCGGCGGTCGGAACCGAGGTCCGGGGCGGCGGTCGGAACCGAGGTCCGGGGCGGCGGTCGGAACCGAGGTCCGGGGCGGCGGTCGGAACCGAGGTCCGGGCAGGCGCTCGGAATCAAGGTATGGGGTAGCGTTCTGAGCCGAGGTCCGAGGCGCTGGACGGAACCGAGGTCCGGGGTGCCGGTCGGAACCGAGGTCCGGGGTGGCGGTCGGAACCGAGGTCCTGGGTGGCGGTCGGAACCGAGGTCCTGGGCGGCGGTCGGAACCGAGGTCCGGGGTGGCGGTCGGTACCGAGGTCCGGGCCGGCATTCGGAACCGAGGTCCGGGGCGGCGGTCGGAACCGAGGTCCGGGGCGGCGGTCGGAACCGAGGTCCGGGGCGGCGGTCGGAACCGAGGTCCGGGGCGGCGGTCGGAACCGAGGTCCGGGGCGGCGGTCGGAACCTAGGTCCGGGGCGGCGGTCGGAACCGAGGTCCGGGCCGGCGGTCGGAACCGAGGTCCGGGGCGGCGGTCGGAACCGAGGTCCGGGGCGGCGGTCGGAAACGAGGTCCGGGGCGGCGGTCGGAAACGAGGTCCGGGGCGGCGGTCGGAAACGAGGTCCGGGGCGGCGGTCGGAAACGAGGTCCGGGGCGGCGGTCGGAAACGAGGTCCGGGGCGGCGGTCGGAACCGAGGTCCGGGGCGGCGGTCGGAACCGAGGTCCGGGGCGGCGGTCGGAACCGAGGTCCGGGGCGGCGGTCGGAACCGAGGTCCGGGGCGGCGGTCGGAACCGAGGTACGGGGCGGCGGTCGGAACCGAGGTCCGGGGAGGCGGTCGGAACCGAGGTCCGGGGCGGCGGTCGGAACCGAGGTCCGGGGCGGCGGTCGGAACCGAGGTCCGGGGCGGCGGTCGGAACCGAGGTCCGGGGCGGCGGTCGGAACCGAGGTCCGGGGCGGCGGTCGGAACCGAGGTCCGGGGCGACGGTCGGAACCGAGGTCCGGGGCGGCGGTCGGAACCGAGGTCCGGGGCGGCGGTCGGAACCGAGGTCCGGGGCGGCGGTCGGAACCGAGGTCCGGGGCGGCGGTCGGAACCGAGGTCCGGGGCGGCGGTCGGAACCAAGGTCCGGGGCGGCGGTCGGAACCGAGGTCCGGGGCGGCGGTCGGAACCGAGGTCCGGGGCGGCGGTCGGAACCTAGGTCCGGGGCGGCGGTCGGAACCGAGGTCCGGGGCGGCGGTCGGAACCGAGGTCCGGGGCGGCGGTCGGAAACGAGGTCCGGGGCGGCGGTCGGAAACGAGGTCCGGGGCGGCGGTCGGAAACGAGGTCCGGGGCGGCGGTCGGAAACGAGGTCCGGGGCGGCGGTCGGAAACGAGGTCCGGGGCGGCGGTCGGAAACGAGGTCCGGGGCGGCGGTCGGAAACGAGGTCCGGGGCGGCGGTCGGAAACGAGGTCCGGGGCGGCGGTCGGAAACGAGGTCCGGGGCGGCGGTCGGAAACGAGGTCCGGGGCGGCGGTCGGAAACGAGGTCCGGGGCGGCGGTCGGAAACGAGGTCCGGGGCGGCGGTCGGAAACGAGGTCCGGGGCGGCGGTCGGAAACGAGGTCCGGGGCGGCGGTCGGAAACGAGGTCAGGGGCGGCGGTCGGAAACGAGGTCCGGGGCGGCGGTCGGAAACGAGGTCCGGGGCGGCGGTCGGAACCGAGGTCCGGGGCGGCGGTCGGAACCAAGGTCCGGGCAGGCGCTCGGAATCAAGGTATGGGGTAGCGTTCTGAGCCGAGGTCCGAGGCGGTGGACGGAACCGAGGTCCGGGGTGCCGGTCGGAACCGAGGTCCGGGGTGGCGGTCGGAACCGAGGTCCTGGGTGGCGGTCGGAACCGAGGTCCTGGGCGGCGGTCGGAACCGAGGTCCGGGGTGGCGGTCGGTACCGAGGTCCGGGCCGGCATTCGGAACCGAGGTCCGGGGCGGCGGTCGGAACCGAGGTCCGGGGCGGCGGTCGGAACCGAGGTCCGGGGCGGCGGTCGGAACCGAGGTCCGGGGCGGCGGTCGGAACCGAGGTCCGGGGCGGCGGTCGGAACCGAGGTCCGGGGCGGCGGTCGGAACCGAGGTCCGGGGCGGCGGTCGGAACCGAGGTCCGGGGCGGCGGTCGGAACCGAGGTCCGGGGCGGCGGTCGGAACCGAGGTCCGGGGCGGCGGTCGGAACCGAGGTCCGGGGCGGCGGTCGGAACCGAGGTCCGGGGCGGCGGTCGGAACCGAGGTCCGGGGCGGCGGTCGGAACGGAGGTCCGGGGCGGCGGTCGGAACCGAGGTCCGGGGCGGCGGTCGGAAACGAGGTCCGGGGCGGCGGTCGGAAACGAGGTCCGGGGCGGCGGTCGGAAACGAGGTCCGGGGCGGCGGTCGGAAACGAGGTCCGGGGCGGCGGTCGGAAACGAGGTCCGGGGCGGCGGTCGGAAACGAGGTCCGGGGCGGCGGTCGGAAACGAGGTCCGGGGCGGCGGTCGGAAACGAGGTCCGGGGCGGCGGTCGGAAACTAGGTCCGGGGCGGCGGTCGGAAACGAGGTCCGGGGCGGCGGTCGGAAACGAGGTCCGGGGCGGCGGTCGGAAACGAGGTCCGGGACGGCGGTCGGAAACGAGGTCAGGGGCGGCGGTCGGAAACGAGGTCCGGGGCGGCGGTCGGAAACGAGGTCCGGGGCGGCGGTCGGAAACGAGGTCCGGGGCGGCGGTCGGAAACGAGGTCCGGGGCGGCGGTCGGAACCGAGGTCCGGGGCGGCGGTCGGAACCGAGGTCCGGGGCGGCGGTCGGAACCGAGGTCCGGGGCGGCGGTCGGAACCGAGGTCCGGGGCGGCGGTCGGAACCGAGGTCCGGAGCGGCGGTCGGAAACGATGTCCGGGGCGGCGGTCGGAAACGAGGTCCGGGGCGGCGGTCGGAAACGAGGTCCGGGGCGGCGGTCGGAAACGAGGTCCGGGGCGGCGGTCGGAAACGAGGTCCGGGGCGGCGGTCGGAAACGAGGTCCGGGGCGGCGGTCGGAACCGAGGTCCGGGGCGGCGGTCGGAACCGAGGTCCGGGGCGGCGGTCGGAACCGAGGTCCGGGGCGGCGGTCGGAACCGAGGTCCGGGGCGGCGGTCGGAACCGAGGTCCGGGGCGGCGGTCGGAACCGAGGTCCGGGGCCGCGGTCGGAACCAAGGTCCGGGGCGGCGGTCGGAACCAAGGTCCGGGGCGGCGGTCGGAACCAAGGTCCGGGCAGGCGCTCGGAATCAAGGTATGGGGTAGCGTTCTGAGCCGAGGTCCGAGGCGCTGGACGGAACCGAGGTCCGGGGTGCCGGTCGGAACCGAGGTCCGGGGTGGCGGTCGGAACCGAGGTCCTGGGTGGCGGTCGGAACCGAGGTCCTGGGCGGCGGTCGGAACCGAGGTCCTGGGCGGCGGTCGGAACCGAGGTCCGGGGTGGCGGTCGGTACCGAGGTCCGGGCCGGCATTCGGAACCGAGGTCCGGGGCGGCGGTCGGAACCGAGGTCCGGGGCGGCGGTCGGAACCGAGGTCCGGGGCGGCGGTCGGAACCGAGGTCCGGGGCGGCGGTCGGAACCGAGGTCCGGGGCGGCGGTCGGAACCGAGGTCCGGGGCGGCGGTCGGAACCGAGGTCCGGGGCGGCGGTCGGAACCGAGGTCCGGGGCGGCGGTCGGAACCGAGGTCCGGGGCGGCGGTCGGAACCGAGGTCCGGGGCGGCGGTCGGACCCGAGGTCCGGGGCGGCGGTCGGAACCGAGGTCCGGGGCGGCGGTCGGAACCGAGGTCCGGGGCGGCGGTCGGAACCGAGGTCCGGGGCGGCGGTCGGAACCGAGGTCCGGGGCGGCGGTCGGAACCGAGGTCCGGGGCGGCGGTCGGAAACGAGGTCCGGGGCGGCGGTCGGAAACGAGGTCCGGGGCGGCGGTCGGAAACGAGGTCCGGGGCGGCGGTCGGAAACGAGGTCCGGGGCGGCGGTCGGAACCGAGGTCCGGGGCGGCGGTCGGAACCGAGGTCCGGGGCGGCGGTCGGAACCGAGGTCCGGGGCGGCGGTCGGAACCGAGGTCCGGGGCGGCGGTCGGACCCGAGGTCCGGGGCGGCGGTCGGAAACGAGGTCCGGGGCGGCGGTCGGAACCGAGGTCCGGGGCGTCGGTCGGAACCGAGGTCCGGGGCGGCGGTCGGAACCGAGGTCCGGGGCGGCGGTCGGAACCGAGGTCCGGGGCGGCGGTCGGAACCGAGGTCCGGGGCGGCGGTCGGAACCGAGGTCCGGGGCCGCGGTCGGAACCGAGGTCCGGGGCGGCGGTCGGAACCGAGGTCCGGGGCGGCGGTCGGAACCAAGGTCCGGGCAGGCGCTCGGAATCAAGGTATGGGGTAGCGTTCTGAGCCGAGGTCCGAGGCGGTGGACGGAACCGAGGTCCGGGGTGCCGGTCGGAACCGAGGTCCGGGGTGGCGGTCGGAACCGAGGTCCTGGGTGGCGGTCGGAACCGAGGTCCTGGGCGGCGGTCGGAACCGAGGTCCGGGGTGGCGGTCGGTACCGAGGTCCGGGCCGGCATTCGGAACCGAGGTCCGGGGCCGCGGTCGGAACCAAGGTCCGGGGCGGCGGTCGGAACCAAGGTCCGGGGCGGCGGTCGGAACCAAGGTCCGGGCAGGCGCTCGGAATCAAGGTATGGGGTAGCGTTCTGAGCCGAGGTCCGAGGCGCTGGACGGAACCGAGGTCCGGGGTGCCGGTCGGAACCGAGGTCCGGGGTGGCGGTCGGAACCGAGGTCCTGGGTGGCGGTCGGAACCGAGGTCCTGGGCGGCGGTCGGAACCGAGGTCCGGGGTGGCGGTCGGTACCGAGGTCCGGGCCGGCATTCGGAACCGAGGTCCGGGGCGGCGGTCGGAACCGAGGTCCGGGGCGGCGGTCGGAACCGAGGTCCGGGGCGGCGGTCGGAACCGAGGTCCGGGGCGGCGGTCGGAACCGAGGTCCGGGGCGGCGGTCGGAACCGAGGTCCGGGGCGGCGGTCGGAACCGAGGTCCGGGGCGGCGGTCGGAACCGAGGTCCGGGGCGGCGGTCGGAACCGAGGTCCGGGGCGGCGGTCGGAACCGAGGTCCGGGGCGGCGGTCGGAACCGAGGTCCGGGGCGGCGGTCGGAACCGAGGTCCGGGGCGGCGGTCGGAACCGAGGTCCGGGGCGGCGGTCGGAACCGAGGTCCGGGGCGGCGGTCGGAACCGAGGTCCGGGGCGGCGGTCGGAACCGAGGTCCGGGGCGGCGGTCGGAAACGAGGTCCGGGGCGGCGGTCGGAAACGAGGTCCGGGGCGGCGGTCGGAAACGAGGTCCGGGGCGGCGGTCGGAAACGAGGTCCGGGGCGGCGGTCGGAAACGAGGTCCGGGGCGGCGGTCGGAAACGAGGTCCGGGGCGGCGGTCGGAAACGAGGTCCGGGGCGGCGGTCGGAAACGAGGTCCGGGGCGGCGGTCGGAAACGAGGTCCGGGGCGGCGGTCGGAAACGAGGTCCGGGGCGGCGGTCGGAAACGAGGTCCGGGGCGGCGGTCGGAAACGAGGTCCGGGGCGGCGGTCGGAAACGAGGTCCGGGGCGGCGGTCGGAAACGAGGTCCGGGGCGGCGGTCGGAAACGAGGTCCGGGGCGGCGGTCGGAAACGAGGTCCGGGGCGGCGGTCGGAACCGAGGTCCGGGGCGGCGGTCGGAACCGAGGTCCGGGGCGGCGGTCGGAACCGAGGTCCGGGGCGGCGGTCGGAACCGAGGTCCGGGGCGGCGGTCGGAACCGAGGTCCGGGGCGGCGGTCGGAAACGAGGTCCGGGGCGGCGGTCGGAAACGAGGTCCGGGGCGGCGGTCGGAAACGAGGTCCGGGGCAGCGGTCGGAAACGAGGTCCGGGGCGGCGGTCGGAAACGAGGTCCGGGGCGGCGGTCGGAAACGAGGTCCGGGGCGGCGGTCGGAAACGAGGTCCGGGGCGGCGGTCGGAACCGAGGTCCGGGGCGTCGGTCGGAACCGAGGTCCGGGGCGGCGGTCGGAACCGAGGTCCGGGGCGGCGGTCGGAACCGAGGTCCGGGGCGGCGGTCGGAACCGAGGTCCGGGGCGGCGGTCGGAACCGAGGTCCGGGGCGGCGGTCGGAACCGAGGTCCGGGGCCGCGGTCGGAACCGAGGTCCGGGGCGGCGGTCGGAACCAAGGTCCGGGGCGGCGGTCGGAACCAAGGTCCGGGCAGGCGCTCGGAATCAAGGTATGGGGTAGCGTTCTGAGCCGAGGTCCGAGGCGGTGGACGGAACCGAGGTCCGGGGTGCCGGTCGGAACCGAGGTCCGGGGTGGCGGTCGGAACCGAGGTCCTGGGTGGCGGTCGGAACCGAGGTCCTGGGCGGCGGTCGGAACCGAGGTCCGGGGTGGCGGTCGGTACCGAGGTCCGGGCCGGCATTCGGAACCGAGGTCCGGGGCGGCGGTCGGAACCGAGGTCCGGGGCGGCGGTCGGAACCGAGGTCCGGGGCGGCGGTCGGAACCGAGGTCCGGGGCGGCGGTCGGAACCGAGGTCCGGGGCGGCGGTCGGAACCGAGGTCCGGGGCGGCGGTCGGAACCGAGGTCCGGGGCGGCGGTCGGAACCGAGGTCCGGGGCGGCGGTCGGAACCGAGGTCCGGGGCGGCGGTCGGAAACGAGGTCCGGGGCGGCGGTCGGAAACGAGGTCCGGGGCGGCGGTCGGAAACGAGGTCCGGGGCGGCGGTCGGAAACGAGGTCCGGGGCGGCGGTCGGAAACGAGGTCCGGGGCGGCGGTCGGAAACGAGGTCCGGGGCGGCGGTCGGAAACGAGGTCCGGGGCGGCGGTCGGAAACGAGGTCCGGGGCGGCGGTCGGAAACGAGGTCCGGGGCGGCGGTCGGAAACGAGGTCCGGGGCGGCGGTCGGAACCAAGGTCCGGGCAGGCGCTCGGAATCAAGGTATGG
>NW_027591979.1:0-66836 GCF_964213995.1 Mustelus asterias
TAGCATGGCCAATCCACCTAACCTGCACATCTTTGGTCACTAAGGGGCAATTTAGCATAGCCAATCCACCTAACCTGCACATCTTTGGACACTAAGGGGCAATTTAGCATGGCCAATCCACTTAACCTGCACATCTTTAGAGTGTGGGAGGAAACCGGAGCACCCGGAGGAAACCCACACAGACACGGGAAGAACATGCAGACTCCACACAGTCACCCAAGGGTGGAATTGAACCCGGGTTCTTTTTAAAGCCACAATGGCATCTGGTTCCACTGCACGCAGGCAGCGTAATCCAAGTCCTAACCAGTAGCAACAGAAAAAGATTTTTCCTCATGTCACATTCATCTTAAACCGATGCGCTCTGGTCCTCAGTCCGACTGTCACCGAGAGTAGATTTCCCTAACTAATGATTCGAATATCTCAATCTAATCTCCTCTCAGCCTTTAATCTCCAAGGAGAACAATCCCAGCTTCTCCATTTCATCCACGATCCTGATCCCTGGAACCACTCTGGTGAATCTTTTCTCTCATGTCTACAGAATTTTCTTATTGCTGGAAAAGTGGGACAGGAGGAGTAGGTTTTACAGAATGAGGAAGGATGCAGCCACAGACAACCCTGTACCATGTTTTAAATAATTAATTTGTTTTATTTAATTACAATCACACGGAGATGACAACAGCGGAAACCGTCCTGCACGGTGTGGGGGGTGTGGGGGGTGTGGGGGGCAGGGGGGGGGGGGGGTGTGGGGGGTTCCCGTTATCCTGCACAACTCACGTGCAAACGAAAAAAAACTAAATTATACACGATTTCTTCAAGAATTCTGCAACTTCAGTTAGCATCATTTTGAAGTGAAATGTATGCAACTTTACACATACTAATATAACTTATAAAGTCATTTTTTTCCCCCTTTATTTTACAGAAGTTTGTACAAAGTTCCCTGTTGCTGAGTTTGACTTTATTTATTAGTGTCACAAGTAAGGCTTACATTAACACTGCAATGAAGTTACTGTGAAATACCCCTAGTCGCCACATTCCAGCACCTGTTTGGGTCAATGCACCCTAACCAGCACGTCTTTCAGAATGTGGGAGGAAACCGGAGCACCCGGAGGAAACCCACGCAGACGCGGGAGAACGTGCAAATTCCGCACAGTGACCCGAGGCCGGAATCGAACCCGGGTCCCTGGCGCTGTGAGGCAGCAGTGCTAACCACTGTGCTGCCCATTGCCCATCCTTAGTTGCCCTTGGGGAGCAGTTGAGAGTCAACCACATTGCTGTGGTTCTGGAGTCACATGTAGGCTAGACCGGGTAAGGACGGCAGATTTCTTTCTCTAAAGGGGACATTGGTGAACCAGATGGGTTTTTCTGACAATCAACAATGGTTTCATGGTCATCAGTAGATTCTTAATTCCAGATTTTTTAAATTGAATTCAAATTCCACCATCTGCCGTGGTGGGATTCGAACCCGGGTCCCCAGAACATTAGCTGAGTTTCTGGATTAATACTCTAGCGATAATACCACTAGGCCATCGACTCCCCAATAATTACAGTCTGCGAGGTGAAAGTGGTCTGCAGTATTTGCCCAATCCCTCCCCTCCCCACACCAGCCACGTCGGAGTATAAATATTCACAATAGTTTTGCCCTGACTCATGGCTGGATGACCATGCATTAATTCCCAAAGGAACATGTGGCCAGAGCAACCGACTGAGTTATTAATGTTCCTGAGCTTGTTCATTGTGGATAGAGCGAGGAGTTTCTCTCCTTTGGAATGCGCACAGTGTGTCCTGGAGGGTTCAGTGTGCATGGACAATGGCAATGGGCCAACATTGCTTCAAGCTTCCCAGAGTCCAGAAGCCATGTCGACTCCCAATGCATGCGGGTTTGAACTTTTCCTTTGCCTTTGGGAGACTCCATTCAGCCTTCAGAAGGTACAGGATCTGATTAACTTGGATCTGGGTTGAAGGCGAATCAAGTACCATGGGTTTATTGAAATGCCCAGGGCAAAAGAAATCTGAAAGAGAGAGAGAAAATGGAACAACGTTATTTACCAGCCTGAATGTTGGTTGCCCTTTTCGCGAGCAATGGGCAAATCAGGCAAACCAACGTGTTTTTGACATTCTGGGCCGCACGGTGGTTGGCACTGCTGCCTCACGGCACCAGGGGAGCCAGGTTTGATTCCCGGCTTGGGTGACTGTGTGCAGTTTGCACGTTCTCCCCCGTGTCTGCGTGGGTTTCCTCCAGTTTCCCCTGACACTAAGGGGTAATTTAGCACGGCCAATCCACCTAATCCGCACATCTTTGGACTGTGGGAGGAAACCGGAGCACCCGGAGGAAACCCACGCAGACAATGTGCAAACTCCACACAGACAGTGACCCAAGCGGGGAATCGAACCCGGGTCCCTGGCGCTGTGAGGCAGCAGTGCTAACCCACTGTGCCACCCCTATTCCCAGGAGAGCGAGTAAGGGGAGATAAATGGATGAGTGGGGGCAAGGGGACGAATTCTGGCAACAATGTGACTTTGGTGCGGTGGTGGTGGTGGGGGGTGGGAAAGAGGTGTAAGCGGCGATATTAAACAACAGGAGACTTAAAGGGACAACACACAAACAGCCAGAACAGAGCCTACCTGCAAGGGGAGGAAGGAACAGGTTACAACATATGCCAAACACCCAGAAACCTGACACTTTAACAAAAAGAGGGACATTCCAGCCCCAACCTGGAGAGTCAGCAATAATTCACTGAGTTTCTCTGATCCACAAAACCATCTTCGCCGCAAAATTGATGTCCTTGGGGCGAACAAAATTTTGCAAAGCTGTTTATTTCAGTGAACGAAGTCAAATTAAAACAGATTTCTGCCCCTGGGGGACTGCAAGGTTTAAGAAAGGAGCATGATACTTGAGCTTGAAAGTGATGAATTGACACTTTGGGCACGGCGGCACAGTGGGTTAGCACTGCTGCCTCACAGCGCCAAGGTCTCAGGTTCGATTCCCAGCCCCGGGTCACTGTCTGTGTGGAGTCTGCACGTTCTCCCCGTGTCTGCGTGGGTTTCCTCCGGGTGCTCCGGTTTCCTCCCACACTCCAAAGATGTGCGGGTTAGGTTAATTGGCCGTGCTAAATTGTCCCTTAGTGTCAGGGGAGAGCGAGGCGACTTCTTGCAAGCTGTGCCCAGCATACCTTCTAATTCTTAGAAATCATAGAATCCCTACAGTGCAGAAGGAGGCCATTCGGCCCATCGAGTCTGCACCGACCACAATCCCACCCAGGCCCTACCCCCACATGTTTACCCGCTAAGCCCTCTAACCTACGCATCTCAGGATTCTAAGGGACAATTTTTAACCTGGCCAATCAACCTAACCCGCACATCTTTGGACTGTGGGAGGAAACCGGAGCACCCGGAGGAAACCCACGCAGACACGAGGAGAATGTGCAAACTCCACACAGACAGTGACCCGAGCCAGGAATCAAACCCGGGACCCTGGAGCTGTGAAGCAGCAGTGCTAACCACTGCGCTACCGTGCCGCCCCTTTTACTCTCGTTCTATGCTTCTGAAACTTCATTCTAACTCTTTTAAACTCTCTAACAATCCTCTCATTCAATCTCTTACAGATTTGGAGCTATTTCTCTCCACCCTAGCTATGACTATAACACTACATTCTGCACTCTCTCCTTTCCTTCTCTACGAACGGTATGCTTTGTCTGTATAGCGCAAAAGAAACAACACTTCTCACTGTATACTAATACATGTGACAATAATAGATCAAATCAAAATCAAAATGTGGGGTTACAGGAATAGGGCCTGCATGGGATTGTGATCACTACAGACTCGATGGGCCAAATGGCCTCCTTCTGCACAGTAAGAAGTCTCACAACACCAGGTTAAAGTCCAACAGGTTTATTTGGTAGCAAAAGCCACTAGCTTTCGGAGCGCTGCCCCTTCATCAGGTAAGTGGGAGTTCTGTTGACAAACAGGAGACCTTTACACAAACGACCTTTAAGACTCGCCCTAACTATCCTGTCTGGAGACAATACACATCTCTTTAACCTGTGCTTAACGCTCTCTCCACTCACATTGTCCCTACCTTTAAGACTTGCCTGTTTGTGAACAGAACTCCCACTCACCTGATGAAGGAGCAGCGCTCTGGAAGCTAGTGGCTTTTGCTACCAAATAAACCTGTTGGGCTTTAACCTGGTGTTGTGAGACTTCTTACTGTGTTTACCCCAGCCCAACGCTGGCATCTCCACATCATGACTCCTTCTGCGCTGTAGGGATTCTATGATTACATGCAGTCTGAATTAAATACTAGCAATGGTCTGGGTTAATCGGACCACAAACTGACCGGGGCTCAAGCACTCCCCAGATGTACTTTTTTTTGGACTTCCCAATTTTTAAAAAAAATATAAATTTCCAGACCAACCTCTTCTCCCTTCTGTGTGATTTTTTTTATCGAATCCTTTTCCTGGGGGTCTCCATTCTGGGAATCAACGGCTTAGAAACGACCGTCCTTTTGCGTTTTGGGAAGAAATCTACAACACAGAACAGAAAAGAGAGATTGAAAACAAATCTGTACACGCCCTCTCTCTTCCACACACTCCCTCACTCACACACACAGTAACACTTTTAATCTCTAACGGGAGTTCTGGAGGGCGTGGAACTTGTGCTGTTAAAGGAGTCTCACATACACACACACCCCACTACTCAATTCACCAAAACACAACTGTGCTGCTTACAAATCTTTGGCAAGACGTTTTCTGAACGCTGGTCAAAGACGAAAAGTTTTAAAAGTTTTTTAAAAGTTTCAAAACTTTGCCAAAACTTTGGTGAGGACAGAACTTCCTCCACCCTCCCCTCCCACACACACTTCCCCCACCCCACACACACCCCCCTACACCCACTTCAATCCAGCAACACTTTTGAGACACACTAGCTTGTGTAATCTCTCCAATTTCTGGAACACAGAATATAAACTGGGAAGAAACATCTTTCCGCTCCTTGCTGCGTTCAGGCACAGAGTTGATTTCACAATCTACCTGTTATGGGGGTTGGGATTTCCCGCTTTCTGTTCCTTTGCCTGGCTTTGCTTCCGTTCTTCCTGCTGCTTTTGCCCTTTGCCTTCTTCGCCTTGCCGCTGCCCTCCAGCCCCCTGGCTGCCTCCGGGTCGGGGACGGACAGGGAGCTCGAGGGGTCCCGGTAAAAAGTGGGGAGGTCGCGGGTGTCGAAAGCCTTCCAGATGTAGTCGCCAGCCAGGGGGCTGTGGTTCTCGAAGTCGAAGTTCCACCTCTGGCAGTGGGAGTTCTTGATCTCCTTGAGCTGAGTTTTCAAATCCCTCCTCAGCTCATCGTGGTCCACTGTCCCAAACAAACTCCTACACACCGCCTTGTTCAGATACCTGGGCTGCATTCTCCCTTCCACCTCCTCCCCGGTCAAACTGGGCAAATGGGGCATCTTCAACAACAAGAATAAAATCAACAAACCCCCCCTCCCAAAATAAACCTCCAATATTTACTATTGAGCTAAAAAACAAAGAATGATTTTTTTCCTCCACTTCAGAACTCTTCCCCGATTTTTGACTGTAAAGTTTTTTTTGCATCAATGGATTGGAAATTCCTTTACTCCCATTCCAGGAATCTTTCCTGCATCTGGCACAGTCCAGAGTTAAAGCAGTCTCTCTCTCTCTCTCTCCCCCCTGACTCTCCGCACTTGTGCGAATGCAGCGCTCTTATTTATTCAGAGTGAGTGAAAAACACAGCAGGATTCCAATCTAAAGCAAAGTCTGACGTTAGCACTGACGATAGGAGTGTGTTTGTATGTAAATTGTGCAGGGGCGGGAGAGAGTCACTGATAGACTGAGACACACACACACACACACAGAGGAAGAGACAGTGAGAAACACATAGGGAGAGAGAGAGAGAGGCACAGATAGACAGAGACAGAAAGAGAGAGACACACATACACACAGAGGGGGAGAGACAGAGAGAGACGCAGAGAGGGAGACATAGAGAGGGAGAGAGACACACACTCACACTGACACAGAGAGGGAGAGACAGAGAGGGAGAGACAGAGAGGGGGAGAGACACACACTCACACTGACACAGAGAGGGAGAGACAGAGAGGGAGAGACAGAGAGGGGGAGAGACACACACTCACGCTGACACAGAGAGGGAGAACACAGTAAGAAGTTTAACAACACCAGGTTAAAGTCCAACAGGTTTATTTGGTAGCAAATGCCACACAAGCTTTCGGAACAGGCTGTCGCTTCATCAGGTGGGGTGGAGAAATGGCATCCGAAAGCTAGTGGCGTTTGCTACCAAATAAACCTGTTGGACTTTAACCTGGTGTTGTTAAACTTCTTACTGTGTTTACCCCAGTCCAACGCCGGCATCTCCACAGAGAGGGAGAGACATAGCGACACAGAGAGTGGGAGACACACACCGCCACAGAGAGGGGGAGACACACATACACACACACACACAGGGAGAGATATATACACACTGACACAGAGGGGAGAGACACACACACTGACACAAGAGAGGGGCAGACACACAGGCATAGAGGGGGAGAGACACAAACCGACACAGAGAAGGGGAGACACACTCAGAGAGGGAGAGAGACACACACACTGACACAGAGAGGGCAAGAGGAAGAGAGAGACACACAGTGGAAGATGTGGGGGGGGGGGGGGGTGGAGACAGAGAAATACAGGAAAAAGACACTCAGGAACAGAGACACAGACATGAAGGGAGGCAGAGACGCAAAAAGAGGGAGAGACGCACACAGGGAGACCCACACACTGTGACACACATATACAGAGAGGGATGCACACACACAGATGGACGTATAGAGAGAGGGAGACACACACACACACACATAGGTGCACGTGTAGACAGAGGGATACACACACAGCCAGAGACGCGTACAGACGCACAGGCAGGGAGGCACAGAGCGAAATGTAGGATTGACAGAGAGATACAGACAGATATATATGGAGAGAGAGGGACAGAAACACAGGGAGTGAGACAGAGACAGCGAGGGAAACACAAGGAGACAAACAGGAAGAGTAACATACAGAGACACAGATAGAGAGAGACAGCACACACACACAATAGGAGCAGGAACAGCCTACCGTCATTAACCTACTGCACCGTTCAATATGATCATGGCTGACCTTGGACTGCACACCATTTTGCTGCCCACTCATCATATCCCACAATTCCCTCAGAGACCAAAAATCAGTCCGTGTCAGTCTGAGCTATATTCACAGATGGAGCACTCAGAGCCCTCTGCGAGAGAGAATTCCAAAGATTCACAACCCCTCCGAGTGAAGAAATCTCTCCTCATCTCAGTCCCAAATAATCAACCTCTGGAGCCTGCAGTTCCCCCTTGTGTCCTAGATTCCCCAACCTGGGGTAACAATCTCTACTCCAGCAAACCCCTTCGGAATCTCCTATGGTTCAGTGAGATGCCTCTCATTCCCCCAAACTCCAAATTTATTTACACGTCTGGTTCACTAATGTCCCTTTAGGGAAGGAAATCTGCCGTCCTTACCTGGTCTGGCCTACATGTGACTCCAGAACCACAGCAATGTGGTTGACTCTCAACTGCCCTTGGGAAACTAGGGATGGGCAATAAACGCTGGCCCAGCCAGCGACGCCCATGTCCCAAGGATGAACAAAATAAAGCCTCTGAACCCAGGACAACCCTCTTATCCCCTGGACCAGTGTTATGTACATTCACTGTCCTCAATGCCTCCAATACAAGTACATATTTCCTTAAGTATAGAGACCAAAACTGCGCACAGTGCTTCAAGTGTGGTCTTACCCAAGCCCTGCACAATTGCAGCAAGATTTCTTTACTCCAATCTCCTTGCATTGCCTTCCTAATTGCTTGTCTTACTGGGCGCTAACTTTCTGATTTCCTTATATGAGCACACACAAGTCTCTGACAGAGAGAGACAGAGAGGGAAACAGAGACTGAAAGAGAGTCCCACACCCAGCAGCAGAGAGGACGGACACACACACACACACAGGGAAAGAGTGAGAGACACACACAGAGGCAGAGAGAGAGACATTGGGCGGAAGTTTCTGCCCCACCCCCCCCCCAATCCCCATCCCCCCCCCCCCCCCCCCCATCCCCATCCCCCGTGTTTCTTCAGAAGGAATTCTTCAAGTGCAGACAATAAAAATATAACTAAACTGACTCCAACTTATAAATCAAAGAAAGGTTTTAATAAAGAAACTTCATTACTCCAAATTTGGGGCCTCGCCCTGGGCCACTCCAAGTTCCCCACAATTCCCAACAGGTTCTTAGTTATAGTGAGTCAGCTGACCGTCACATCATCCTGTAATTGGTTCCATGGTTTACTGGGTCAGCTGACCCTTACAGCATGTTACCATTGGTCACATTACATCCAATACAAAGTTGTCACCGGTTACATTCTAGCACCCCGCGGTGTGCTTTATGGTGGGGGAGGTGTCCCACCATTGGTCAGCGGTGGGGTATTGCTGTCTCGTTTTCTCGTTGTTCACACCCTCTGCCGCGGCACAGATTGAGACACAGACAGACATAGAAAGGGAGACACACACACACACACAGGGAGACAGAGACACAGTGATGGAGACACATACACACACACAAAGAAGGAGAGAGACACACACACATCTACACACATTAGCTCTATTCACTCTCCACAGATGCTGTCCGACCTACTGAGATTTTCCAGCATTTTCTGTTTTTGTTATACACACAGACGCAGAAAGGAGATAGGCACAGTGAGTTAGATAGAGCCACAGTGAGTTAGATAGAGCCACAGTGAGTTAGATAGAGCCACAGTGAGTTAGATAGAGCCACAGTGAGTTAGATAGAGCCACAGTGAGTTAGATAGAGCCACAGTGAGTTAGATAGAGGCACAGTGAGTTAGATAGAGGCACAGCGAGTTAGATAGAGCCACAGCGAGTTAGATAGAGCCACAGCGAGTTAGATAGAGCCACAGTGAGTTAGATAGAGTCACAGTGAGTTAGATAGAGCCACAGCGAGTTAGATAAAGTCACAGTGAGTTAGATAGAGCCACAGCGAGTTAGATAGAGCCACAGCGAGTTAGATAGAGCCACAGCGAGGTAGATAGAGACACAGTGAGTTAGATAGAGGCACAGTGAGTTAGATAGAGCCACAGCGAGGTAGATAGAGACACAGTGAGTTAGATAGAGGCATAGTGAGTTAGATAGAGCCACAGTGAGGTAGATAGAGACACAGTGAGTTAGATAGAGCCACAGCGAGGTAGATAGAGACACAGCGAGTTAGATAGAGCCACAGCGAGTTAGATAGAGCCACAGCGAGGTAGATAGAGACACAGTGAGTTAGATAGAGGCATAGTGAGTTAGATAGAGCCACAGCGAGGTAGATAGAGACACAGCGAGTTAGATAGAGCCACAGCGAGTTAGATAGAGCCACAGCGAGGTAGATAGAGACACAGTGAGTTAGATAGAGGCATAGTGAGTTAGATAGAGCCACAGCGAGTTAGATAGAGCCACAGCGAGGTAGATAGAGACACAGTGAGTTAGATAGAGCCACAGCGAGGTAGATAGAGACACAGTGAGTTAGATAGAGCCACAGCGAGTTAGATAGAGCCACAGCGAGGTAGATAGAGCCACAGCGAGGTAGATAGAGACACAGTGAGTTAGATAGAGGCATAGTGAGCTAGATAGAGCCACAGCGAGTTAGATAGAGCCACAGCGAGGTAGATAGAGACACAGTGAGTTAGATAGAGCCACAGCGAGGTAGATAGAGACACAGTGAGTTAGATAGAGCCACAGCGAGGTAGATAGAGACACAGCGAGTTAGATAGAGCCACAGCGAGTTAGATAGAGCCACAGCGAGGTAGATAGAGACACAGTGAGTTAGATAGAGGCACAGTGAGTTAGATAGAGCCACAGCGAGGTAGATAGAGACACAGTGAGTTAGATAGAGGCATAGTGAGTTAGATAGAGCCACAGCGAGGTAGATAGAGACACAGTGAGTTAGATAGAGCCACAGCGAGGTAGATAGAGACACAGCGAGTTAGATAGAGCCACAGCGAGTTAGATAGAGCCACAGCGAGGTAGATAGAGACACAGTGAGTTAGATAGAGGCATAGTGAGTTAGATAGAGCCACAGCGAGTTAGATAGAGCCACAGCGAGGTAGATAGAGACACAGTGAGTTAGATAGAGCCACAGCGAGTTAGATAGAGCCACAGCGAGTTAGATAGAGCCACAGCGAGGTAGATAGAGACACAGTGAGTTAGATAGAGCCACAGCGAGTTAGATAGAGCCACAGCGAGGTAGATAGAGACACAGTGAGTTAGATAGAGCCACAGCGAGGTAAATAGAGACACAGTGAGTTAGATAGAGCCACAGCGAGGTAGATAGAGACACAGCGAGTTAGATAGAGCCACAGCGAGGTAGATAGAGCCACAGCGAGGTAGATAGAGCCACAGCGAGGTAGATAGAGCCACAGCGAGGTAGATAGAGCCACAGCGAGGTAGATCGAGCCACAGCGAGGTAGATCGAGCCACAGCGAGTTAGATCGAGCCACAGCGAGTTAGATCGAGCCACAGCGAGTTAGATCGAGCCACAGCGAGTTAGATCGAGCCACAGCGAGTTAGATAGAGGCACAGCGAGGTAGATAGAGACACAGCGAGTTAGATAGAGCCACAGTGAGTTAGATAGAGCCACAGTGAGTTAGATAGAGCCACAGCGAGGTAGATAGAGACACAGCGAGTTAGATAGAGCCACAGTGAGTTAGATAGAGCCACAGTGAGTTAGATAGAGCCACAGTGAGTTAGACAGAGCCACAGCGAGTTAGATATAGAGTCACAACGAGTTAGATAGAGCCACAGTGAGTTAGAGAGAGCCACAGTGAGTTAGAGAGAGCCACAGCGAGTTAGATAGAGCCACAGTGAGTTAGAGAGAGCCACAGTGAGTTAGATAGAGCCACAGCGAGTTAGATAGAGCCACAGTGAGTTAGATAGAGCCACAGTGAGTTAGATAGAGCCACAGTGAGTTAGATAGAGCCACAGTGAGTTAGATAAAGCCACAGCGAGTTAGATAAAGTCACAGTGAGTTAGAAAGAGCCACAGTGAGTTAGATAGAGCCACAGTGAGTTAGATAGAGCCACAGTGAGTTAGATAGAGCCACAGTGAGTTAGATAGAGCCACAGTGAGTTAGATAGAGCCACAGTGAGTTAGATAGAGCCACAGCGAGTTAGATAGAGCCACAGCGAGTTAGATAGAGGCACAGCGAGTTAGATAGAGCCACAGTGAGTTCGATAGAGTCACAGTGAGTTAGAGAGAGTCACAGTGAGTTAGAGAGAGTCACAGTGAGTTAGAGAGAGCCACAGCGAGTTAGATAGAGCCACAGCGAGTTAGAGAGAGCCACAGCGAGTTAGAGAGAGCCACAGCGAGTTAGAGAGAGCCACGGTGAGTTAGAGAGAGCCACGGTGAGTTAGAGAGAGCCACGGTGAGTTAGAGAGAGCCACGGTGAGTTAGAGAGAGCCACGGTGAGTTAGATAGAGCCACAGTGAGTTAGATAGAGCCACAGTGAGTTAGATAGAGCCACAGCGAGTTAGATAGAGCCACAGCGAGTTAGATAGAGCCACAGCGAGTTAGATAGAGCCACAGCGAGTTAGATAGAGCCACAGCGAGTTAGATAGAGCCACAGCGAGTTAGATAGAGCCACAGTGAGTTAGAGAGAGCCACAGTGAGGTAGATAGAGCGACAGTGAGTGAGATAGAGCCACAGCAAGGTAGATAGAGCCACAGCGAGTTAGATAGAGCCACAGTGAGTTAGATAGAGCCGCAGTGGGGTAGATAGAGCCGCAGTGGGGTAGATAGAGCCACAGCGAGGTAGATGGATCCACAGCGAGGTAGATGGAGCCACAGCGAGGTAGATGGATCCACAGCGAGGTAGATAGAGCCGCAGCGAGGTAGACAAACACAGGCAGAGAGACAGACAAGAGGAGTGGGAGATGAAGACTCAGCAACATACACATGCACAGGCAGAGACAGAGAGCGAGAGAGAGAGAGAAGTCAGAGACACAGTGAGGTAGATAGCATTTGCTTTTGACAATGCTTTTTGACAAAGGGCCATCTGGACTCGAAATGTCAGCTCTTTTCTCTCCTTACAGATGCTGCCAGGCCGGCTGAGATTTTCCAACGTTTTCTCTTTTGGAGGTAGATAGCATTATTTTTCAATTAATCAGGATTGTTGTCAATCAGGATTGACTGCAACCAATATGGTGAATATGTTGAGTTTCATCGAATCAAAGAATCCACACAGTGCAGAGGGCGGCACGATGGCACAGTGGTTAGCACTGCTGCCTCACAGCTCGAGGGACCCGAGTTCGATTCCCGGCTTGGGTCACTGCCTGTGCGGAGTCTGCACGTTCTCCCCGTGTCTGCATGGGTTTCCGCCGGGTGCTCCGGTTTCGTCCCACAGTCCGAAGACGTGCTGGTTAGGTGCATTGGCTGTGCTAAATTCTCCCTCAGTGTACCCGAACAGGCGCCGGAGTGTGGCGACTAGGGGATTTTCACAGTAACTTCATTGCAGTGTTAATGTAAGCCTATTTGTGGCACTAATAAATAAACTTTGAAGAAGGAGGCTATTTGGCCCATCGAGCCTGCACCAACAACAATTCCACCCAGGCCCTAGCCCCCTAACCCCACATATTTACCCTGCTAAGTCCCCTTTTCACTAAGGGGCAATCCACTTAACCTGCATATCTTTGGACTGCGGGAGGAAACCGGACCACCCGGAGGAAACCCACGCAGACAAGGGAAGAAGGTGCAGATTCCACACAGTCACTCAAGGCCGGAATGGAACCCGGGTCCCTGGCGCTGTGAGGTAACGATATAACACTTACTTATACAGCAAAAATACAACAATGACATGTAGGAGAATGACTGGGCAGTTGGCTTGCGGAAACAGCCCTTTTCTTGTTCGTTCCTTGTGCGGTTCAGTGTGAGTCACAAAGTTCTGGGTTCAAGTCCCACTCCAGGACTTGAGCACAAAAATCAAAGCTGATGCTCCAGTGCAGTGCTGAGTGAGTTGGAGCCTGGTCCCTCCACACTGACACTATAGTTAAGAAAGCCCACCAACACCTCTAATTTCTTAGAAGACTAAGGAAATTTGGCATGTCCACTACGATTCTCACCAACTTTTACAGATGCACCATAGAAAGCATCCTTTCTGGTTGTATCACAGCTTGGTATGGCTCCTGCTCTGCCCAAGACCGCAAGAAACTACAAAGGGTCATGAATGAAGCCCAGTCCATCACGCACACCAGCCTCCCATTCATTGACTCTGTCTACAGTTCCCACTGCCTCGGTAAAGCAGCCAGCATAATTAAGGAGCCCACGCACCCCGGACATTCTCTCTTCCACCTTCTTCCGTTGGGAAAACAATACAAAAGTCTGAGGACACGAACCAACCGACTCAAGAACAGCTTCTTCCCTGCTGCCATCAGACTTTTGAATGGACCTACCTCGCACTAAGTTGATCTTTCTCTACACCCTAGCTATGACTGTAACACTACATTCTGCATCCTCTCCTTTCCTTCTCTATGAACGGTATGTTTTGTCTGTACAGTGCGCAAGAAACAATACTTTTCACTGTATGCTGATACATGTGACAATAATAAATCAAATCAAATAAAACAGCCTTCTGGCTAAGAGCGTCAGATCAAGCCCGGGATGAGGTGCAATGCCTTGTCTTGTCAGCTTGGATCTTGTTTGTCTCTCCTGTGGGGCCAATCAATTGGATACAAATGGATTTTGAATTTGGTTGTTGCAGCAAGCAAGAAATGGATTTGGGTTTGCCTGGTCCAATGAAATCAAATTTACGCCTGCCTTGTATACCATTCTTCCAGCCTTTCCATCAGGCACCCAATTGTTCATGTTTGCCCGTTATCAGTATCCCTACTCAGACTTGTGTGTAAAGCCCGCTCTGGACTGACCGCTCTAATTCCTCAATCAGACCATGGGATGATTCACTGAAGTAACTTCAGTGGACGACATGGTGGCACAGTGGTTAGCACTGCTGCCTCACAACGCCAGGGATCCGGGTTCGATTCCTGGCTTGGGTCACTGTCTGTGCGGAGTCTGCATGTTCTCCCCGTGTCTGCGTGGGTTTCCTCCAGCTGCTCCAGTTTCCTCCCACACTCCAAAGAGAGACAAACAAGATCCAAGCTGACAAGACAAGGCATTGCACTCCATCCCGGGTTTGATCTGACGCTTGCTTTTAGCCAGAAGGCTGTTTTATTTGATTTGATTTATTATTGTCACATGTATTAGTATACAGTGAAAAGTATTGTTTCTTGCGCGCTATACAGACAAAGCATACTGTTCATAGATGTGTGGGTTAGGTGCATTGGTCATGATAAATTGCCCCTAAGTTTCAAGGGGACTAGCTAGGATATATGCATGGGGATAGGGCCTGGGTGGGATTGTGGTCGGTGCAGACTCGATGGGCCGAATGACCTCCTTCTGCACTGTAGGGATTCTGATTCTAACTTCTATTTGGCTTCCACAGTCTCTGACAAGTGACCTTTCACAGTTCAGTAAGAATCTGAATTAGATAAGGTTAACTGAAACAGTCGTTATCGGTTTATGCACTGACTCAACTCTGCTTCCTCTCCTGGGCTGGTGGCAGCTCAGAGCAACGATTCTACTGCCTTGTTTCTGGAGAAAGGAAACTTCAGCAGTTTTCAATAAAACCAAACTGACAGCGCGAACCTAATCCCGCACCCACTCCATTTGTATGATTATGTGATGATATAGACACTCAGCATATTGTTCATTTCGAGCAGAGATATGGCACACAGAAACAGAGGGAGACTCACATTCACACACACACTCACTCACTCACACACACTGACACACTCACACACATAGACACACACTCACTCACACACACTCACTCACACACACTCACTCACACACACTCACTCACACACACTCACTCACTCACACACACTCACTCACTCACACACACTCACACACACTCACTCACACACACTCACTCACACACACTCACTCACACACACTCACTCACACACACTCACTCACACACACTCACTCACACACATAGACACACACACATAGACACACACACATAGACACACACACAGACACACACACACACTCTCACACACACATACATACAAACTCATATAGACACACATACACACACACTCACACATACACGCTCTCACACACACACGTATAGACACACACACACACATAGACATACACACACACACTCTCACACACACACTCACACACACACGTATAGACACACACACACACACACTCTCACACACACATACATACAAACTCATATAGACACACACACACACGCACACACACATAGACACACACACACACAAACTCATATAGACACACATACACACACACTCACACACACGTATAGACACACACACACTCACACACACACAGACACACACACACATACAAACTCATATAGACACACACACACACACACATAGACACACACACACACAAACTCATATAGACACACATACACACACACTCACACACACGTATAGACACACACACACACACAGACACACACAGACACACACACAGACACACACACAGACAGACACACAGACAGACACACACACAGACACTCTCACACACACATATAGACACACGCACACACACATACATACAAACTCATATAGACACGCACACACGCACACTCACACACTCACACATAGACACACACAAACTCATATAGACACACATACTCACACACACACACACACACTCTCACACACACTCTCACACACACTCTCACACACACTCTCACTCTCACACACACTCTCTCACACACACACACTCTCACACACACACACACTCTCACACACACACACACTCTCACACACACACACACTCTCACACACACACACTCTCACACACACACACTCACACACACACACTCACACACACACACTCACACACACACACACTCACACTCTCACACACACACACTCTCACACACACACACTCTCACACACACACACTCTCACACACACACACTCTCACACACACACTCACACACACACACACTCACACACACACACACTCACACACACTCTCACACACACACACTCACACACACACACACACTCACACACACTCTCACACACACACACTCACACACACACACACACTCTCACACACATATAGACACACACACACACATAGACACACACTCACACACACACACATACATACAAACTCATATAGACACACATACACACACACTCACACATACACGCTCTCACGCACACACGTATAGACAAACACACATACTCACACACACACACACATAGACACACACACACACACTCTCACACACACATACATACAAACTCACATAGACACACACACACACAAACTCACATAGACACACATACACACACACACACGTATAGACACACACACACTCGTATAGACACACACACACACTCTCACACACACACACACACACACGTATAGACAGACACACACTCTCACACACACGTATAGACACACGCACACACACATACATACAAACTCATATAGACACACACACACACACACACCAGGTAAATAGTTCAACATTTATAAACAAAAATTAGCCCAGAGGAAATCAGGGATGTTCAGCCATTGGGTCAATCTGACATTCCATGTCCTGTGTGTGGAAACGAACTCCAGGTGAAAATCCCATTTTGCAGTGAAGAACAACAATAACTTGCATTTATGTGGCACCTGTCGAGATAGTAAATATCCCAGTGCATTTCACAGGAGCAGAATCAACATCTGACACACAAGGAGCAGGTCCAGGCAGCTGACTCAAAATACGTGGTCAGAAAGATACAGGCTGGTAGAGATGTTTAAAAAGAAGAGGTGGAGAGATTTGGAGAGGGAATTCGAGAGCTTAGGGTCTGGGCATCTGAAGGTGAAGCCACGAACAGTGAGGCAATTAAAATCGGGGAGGCCAAAGGGGCCAGAATTGTAGGCGTGCAGTATTTCAGTGGTTTCTGGAGAGGATTACGGAAATAGGGAAGGGATAGGCCATGGGGAGGTTTGAAAAGAAAGATGGGAACTTGAGACTCAAGGCATCGTTCAAGCAGAGGCCAAGGTAGGTCGGTGAGCACAGGAGCGATGGGTGAATGGTCAGCTCGTGATACAGACAGCCGACATTGGACAAGCTCAAGCTTATTGGTTGGAAGATGGGAGAGGCAGCCAGGAAATGCTTTGGAATGGTCAAAGAATCCCTACAGTGCACAAGGAAGCCATTCAGCCCATCGAGTCTGCACCGACTCTCTGACAGAGCACCTTACCCGGACCCTATCCCCGTAACCCCACGTATTTACCCTACAAAATGCATTGGCTTTTTTTTCATTCCAAAGAATCTATGTACTATTTTCAGAACTGAAATCATATAGAATCCCTACAGTGCAGAAGGAGGCCATTTGGCCCATCGAGCCTGCACCGACAACAATTCCACCCAGGTTTTATCCCTGTAACCCCATTTATTTATGCTGCTGGTCCCCAACACTAAAGTTTTTTAAGGTCTATTTATTGGTGTCACAAGTAGGCTTACACTAACACTGCAATGAAGTTACCGTGAAAACCCCCTAGTCGTCACACTCCTGTTCGGGTACACTGAGGGAGAATTTACCATGGCCAATGCACCCTAACCAGCACGTCTTTGGGACTGTGGGAGGAAATCGGAGCACCCGGAGGAAACCCACGCAGACACGGGAAGAAGGTGCAGACTCCGCACAGATAGTCATCCAAGGCTGGAATGGAACCCGGGTCCCTGGCGCTGTGAGGCAGCAGTGCTAACCACTGTGCTACGGTGCTGTGCTAAATTGCTCCTTAGGATCCCACGTTGTGTAGGTTAGATGGATTCGCCATGGTAAATGTGTGGAGTTACGGAGATAGGGTGGGGGAGAGGCTTGGGGAAGACACTTTGTCAGAGAGTCGATGTAGACCCGATGGGCCGAATGGCCTCCTCTGCACTGTAGGGATTCTATGAGATTATAAGGTTGGTGGTTCATCTCAAGGGTAAACAGGGCACCCATGACATGTATAGTCTGGTTCAACACCGCACAGCAAATCATATCACAATTATGCTGCTTTTAAATTAAGCTGATCCAGCGGTTATATCTATTATGGTGAGTTTTGTTAGCGCTTGGGGGTAACTTTAGGGGAGATCATAGAATCATAGAATCCCTACAGTGCAGAAGGAGGCCATTCGGCCCATCGAGTCTGCACCGACCACAATCCCACCCAGGCCCTACCCCCACATATTTACCCGCTAATCCCTCTAACCTATGCATCTCAGGACTCTAAGGGGCAATTTTTTAAACCTGGCCAATCAACCTAACCTGCACATCTTTGGACTGTGGGAGGAAACCGGAGCACCCGGAGGAAACCCATGCAGACACGAGGAGAATGTGCAAACTCCACACAGACAGTGACCCAAGCCGGGAATCGAACCCAGGTCCCTGGAGCTGTGAAGCAGCAGTGCTAACCACTGTGCTACCGTGCTGCCCCAGATGTGGGGGGAAAGCTTTTCACACAGAGGGTGGTGGGTGTCTGGAACACGCTGCCAGTGGAGGTGGTGGAAGCAGGCATCTTAGCAACGTTCAAGGAGTATCTTGATAGACACATGAATGAGAGACAAACAGAGGGATAGAAACAGGCTTGGTGGGCCGAAGGGCCTGTTCCTGTGCTAGATTGTTTTCTGTGGGGATTATATTTGCGTTGGGGACCTCAGGCACGCAGACCCACATGACAATCTGTGTCTGGCAGTATGGAGAAAACACAGTAAGAAGTCTCACAACACCAGGTTAAAGTCCAACAAGTTTATTTGGCAGCACAAGCTTTCGGAGTCTCGCTCCTTCTTCAGGTGAGTGAAGAGTTGTGTTCACAAACGGAGCATATACAAACACAAACTCAATTTACAAGATAATGGTTGGAATGAGAGTCTTTACAGGTAATCAAGTCTTAAGGGTACAGACAATGTCAGTGGAGAGAGTGCCAAGAACAGGTTAAAGAGATGTGTATTGTCTCCAGCCAGGACAGTTAGTGAGATTTTGCAAGACCAGGCAAGTCGTGGGGGTTACAGATAGTGTGACATGAATCCAAGATCCCGGTTGATGCCGTCCTCGTGTGTGCGGAACTTGGCTATCAGTTTCTGCTCAGTGATTCTGCGTTGTCGTGTGTCGTGAAGGCCGCCTTGGAGAACGCTTACCCGAAGATCAGAGGCCGAATGCCCGTGACCGCTGAAGTGTTCCCCGACTGGAAGGGAACACTCCTGCCTGGTGATTGTCGAGCGGTGTTCATTCATCCATTGGTATAGCGTCTGCATGGTCTCCCCAATGTACCATGCTTCGGGACATCCTTTCCTGCAGCGTATCAGGTAGACAACATTGGCCGAGTCACAAGAGTAGGTACCGTGTACCTGGTGGATGGTGTTCTCACGTGGGATGATGGCATCCATGTCAATGATCCGGCACGTCTTGCAGAGGTTGCTGTGGCAGGGTTGTGTGGTGTCGTGGTCACTGTTCTCCTGAAGGCTGGGTAGTTTGCTGCGGACAATGGTCTGTTTGGGGTTGTACAGTTGTTTGAAGGCAAGAAGTGGGGGTGTGGGGATGGTCTTGGCGAGATGTTCATCTTCATCGATGACATGTTGAAGGCTCCGGAGAAGATGTCATAGCTTCTCCTTTCCGGGGAAGTACTGGACGACGAAGGGTACTCTGTCCACCGTGTCCCGTGTTTGTCTTCTGAGGAGGTCGGTGCGGTTTTTCACTGTGGCGCGTCGTAACTGTTGATTGATGAGTCGAGCGCCATATCCTGTTCTTATGAGGGCATCTTTCAGCGTCTGGAGGTGTCTGTTGCGATCCTCCTCATCCGAGCAGATCCTGTGTATACGGAGGGCTTGTCCATAGGGGATGGCTTCTTTAACGTGTTTAGGGTGGAAGCTGGAGAAGTGGAGCATCGTGAGGTTATCCGTGGGCTTGCGGTACAGTGAGGTGCTGAGGTGACCGTCCTTGTTGGAGATGCGTGTGTCCAAGAATGCAACCGATTCCGGAGAGTAGTCTTTCTCCACAGTATGGAGAAAGTCAGGGTGAAAACAGACACAAGTGCTGCACGCAAGTGGCTCTTTGGTCCCTTGAGACATATTGTGTCTCTACGAGCTCGCTCTCTTACCAGTTGTTCATCCGCCCCCTCTGAGCCATCGGTAACCTGCTTTCACCTGTGGCAGCCTCAGATGTACAAAGGCACACATCACAATAGCAGACCCTGTACCTGGTGTTGTGAGACTTCTTACTGTGCTTACCCCAGTCCAACGCCGGCATCTCCACACCGTGTGGGATAGACAGGTGCTGCTTCAAGCAAAAACTCTGGGCACACATAGATGTCTGTAACAAGCTGTTACCTTGTGTTATGATGTGGAGATGTGTTAACCCAGTGGGGTGTCTCTGACTTGTAGTTTTGAATAAACACCTTTACAGACACTGCCTCAGGCAGCAGTCTGAGGACACTGGTGTTTATTTTGGTAACTACTCAAGAGTTTAGAATATTTGATTTGATTTATTATTGTCACATGTATTAGTAAATAATGAGAAGTATTGTTTCTTGCGTGCTATACAGACAAAGCATACCATTCATAGAGAAGGAAAGGAGAGAGTGCGGAATGTAGTGTTACAGTCATAGCTGACTGTGTGTGAATTATCACTGAATATGGGTGGAGCCAAAAAAACAAAAGCAATGGAAGTCGGAAGGAACAAAGTCAAAGAAACCAGAGTGAAGGTTGAAGTGGATGATACCACACTGGCATCAGCAGAAATGTTTGTGCATTTATTTATTAGTGTCACAAGTCGGCTTACATTAACACTGCAATGAAGTCACTGTGAAAATCCCCCAGTCGTCACACTCCGGCGCCTGTTCGGGTAACACTGAGGGAGAATTTAGCACGGCCAATGCACCCTAACCAGCACGTCTTTCAGACTGTGTGGAAACCCATGCAGACATGGGGAGAATGACACAGACAGTGACCCAAGCCGGGAGTCGAACCCGGATCCCTGGAGCTGTGAGGCAGCAGGCCACTGAGGGGACCAGCAGGAAAAGGGGCCAACCTTGGTATAGTTAGATGTCAGGGTAATTGCAAATGAATTACAATGGGTGTGTGAGATGGCATAAGACAGGCAGCAGCCAGCATGATCAAGGACCCCACGCACCCCGGACATTCTCTCTTCCACCTTCCTCCATCGGGAAAAAGATACAAAAGTCTGAGGTCACGTACCGACCGACTCAAGAACAGCTTCTTCCATACGACCATAAGACATAGGAGCAGAATTAGGCCACTCGGCCCATCGAGTCTGCTCCGTCATTCAATCATGACTGATACTTCTCTCATCCCCATTCTCCTGCCTTTTCCCCATAACCCCTGATCCCCTTATTCATCAAGAACCTATCTATCTCTGTCTTAAAGACACTCAATGACCTGGCCAGACTTTTGAATGGACCTATCTCGCATTAAGTTGATCTTTCTCTACACCCTAGCTATGACTGTAACACTACATTCTGCACCCTCTCCTTTCCTTCTCTATGAACCGTATGCTTTGTCTGTATAGCGCGCAAGAAACAATACTTTTCACTGTATCCCAACTCACGTGACAATAATAAAACAAATTGGTGTCTTGTTTTGACATCACCAACTGGGCGATGTCAAAATGCAAGACCAGAATTGAACCCACGTCCCTGGCGCTGTGAGGCAGCAGTGCTAATCACTTTAAAAGTTTAAAGTTTATTTGTGAGTCACAAGTAGGCTTACATTAACACTGCAATGAAGTTACTGTGAAAATCCCCTAGTCGCCACACTCCAGCGCCTGTTCGGGTACACTGAGGGAGAATTTAGCACGGCCAATGCACCCTAACCAGCACGTCTTCGGACTAGTGGAAGGAAACTGGAGCACCCGGAGGAAACCCACAGACACGGGGGAGAACGTGCAGACTCCACACAGACAGTGACCCGAGCCGGGAATCGAACCCGGGTCCCTGGCGCTGTGAGGCAGCAGTGCTAACCACTGTGCCACCAAATGTATCGTGTAAATATAGCCCATAATTGTAAGTGTATTGAGAGGCCTCAGGGTGCAGTGTACTGCATTGGGGGAAATTAAACTGTATCGCTCTTTACATAACGTCAAAACTGAACTCTTATGTAATGTGTTTTGACAAATGTCACGAACGAAGTATATTGTGTAAAAGGAAAGTGGAACTGGGGGCTGGCAGGAGGACCACACAACTGCTGCCTGCTGCCCCGCTTCAATATAAAAGCAGGTTTAATGGTAGTCTCTGTGTTGCAAGACAATTTGTTTGCAATTAGTGTTTGGAGAGTGATTCATGTCTTTGAGAAAACACCAAACCCTTTTTCTGAAGCAGGCCTGGAGCTAACAGTGAGAGGCTGCTGCCCCCTGATGGTGGAGGGAGATTACTGCGCAGCGCAGTAAGGGTGACACCTTCCGGCTGACTAAAGAGGGACGGCAGGAAGGGTGTGAAAAGAGTTGGCAGGTTGGACATGGTCATCGCCCAGTAAAATAAATAAAGGCCGTCCCAGAAATGATGTGTAAGAAATCCTGAGTTACGGGAAAACCGGCCGATGATTCTGCTTGCCACTGCTGACTAGAAATCCTTCCAGAAATCACGTGCATATTTGTATTAGAATCTCCAGGGTGCAGAAGAAGGCCATTTGGCCCATTGAGTCTGCATTAACTCTGCAAGAGAGCATCTTATCCAGTCCCCCCACAGCCCCCCGTGCATTTAGCATGGCTAATCTACCAAACCTACACATATTGGGACACTAAGGGGCAATTTAGCATGGCCAATCCACCAAGCCTACTCAACTTTGGACACTAAGGAGAAATTTAGCATGGCCAATCCACCTAACCTGCACATCTTTAGACACTAAGGGGCAATTTAGCATGGCCAATCCACTGAACTTACACAACTTTGGACACTAAGGGGCAATTTAGCATGGCCAATCCCCCTAACCTGCACATCTTTGGACACTGAGGAACAATTTAGCATGGCCAATCCACCTAACCTGCGCATTTTTGGACTGTGGGAGCAAACCGGAGCACCCGGAGGAAACCCACGCAGACACAGGGGAGGATGTGCAGACTCCGCACAGTGACCCGAGGCCGGATTTGAACCCGCGTCCCTGGAGCTGTGAAGTAGCAGCGCTAACCACTGTGCCACCGTGCCGCCCTAAATCGTTTTGTGTGGTCGCGCACACATGGTATTTTAAAGGGGCTGCCTTGTGCTCAGTCTGCACGGTATCTTTGGGTTGCTGCTTGAACGGAACCCATTGGCCACCCATTTCCTTTCCTGCTTCCCGTGTTAGCTGATATTGTTAATGCTTCCCTTTCTTCAGATATTGTCCCTCTCGCCTTCAAACCTGCTGTCATCACCTCAGTAAAACCCACCACTGTCCTTGCAAACAACCGTGCCATCTCCATCCTCCTTTTCCTCACCCAATCCCTTTCCATTTCCAATTTCCAATCCAATCTTTCCCATTTTATGGGCGGCATGATAGCACAGTGGTTAGCACTGCTGCTTCACAGCTCAAGGGACCTGGGTTCGATTCCCGGCTTGGGTCACTGTCTATGTGGAGTTTGCACATTCTCCTCGTGTCTGCGTGGGTTTCCTCTGGGTGCTCCGCTTTCCTCCCACACTCCAAAGATGTGCGGGTTAGGTTGATTGGCCATGCTAAAATTGCACCTTAGTGTCCTGGGATGTGTAGGTTAGAGGGATTAGTGGGCAAATGTGTAGGGATATGGGGGTAGGGCCTGGGTGGTATTGTGGTCAGTGCAGACTCGATGGGCCAAATGGCCTCTTTCAGAATTGTAGGGTTTCTATGATTTCTATGATGATCTTTTTCCCAAACTCCATGTTTGAATCCATTCAGTTGGGTTTCCGTCACTGGCGGAATGTTCCTAACAAATTCACCAATGACTTCCCATACGGCTGTGACAAAGGAAAATGATCCCTCCATGTCCTTCTCTGCCTGTCTGCAGCCTTTGACAAGACTGATCACACCATTGCCCCTCCACGCCAACTCTACAGTTAAGAAAGCCCACCAACGCCTCTACTTTCTCAGGGGCATCTCCATGCTTCCTCTAAGGAAATTTGGCATGTCCGCTACGACTCTCACCAATTTCTACAGATGCACCATAGAAAGCATTCTTTCTGGTTGTATCACAGCTTGGTATGGCTCCTGCTCCGACCAAGACCACAAGAAACTACAAAGAGCTGTGAATGTAGCCCAGTCCAGCACACAAACAAGCCTCCCATCCATTGACTCTGTCTACACTTCCCACTGCCTCAGGAAAGTAGCCAGCATAATCAAGGACCTCACACACCCCGGACATTCTCTCTTCCACCTTCTTCCTTTGGGAAAAAGATACAAAAGTCTGAGATCACGTAACAACTGACTCGAGAACAGCTTCTTCCCTGCTGCCATCAGACTTTTGAATGGATCGACCTCGCATTAAGTTAGACTTTCTCTATACCCTAACTATGACTGTAACACTACATTCTGCACCCTCTCCTTTCCTTCTCCCCATGTACTCTATGAATGGTATGCTTTGTCTGTATAGCGTGCGAGAAACAATACTTTTCACTGCATCCCAATACATGTGACAATAATAAATCAAATCAAATCATTACACAGCTGAGTTGGACTGCTCCCACCCTCTTCCATTCTTATCTATCTACTCAAAACCAGAATTCACTAACCAAAGCTTCTTTTCCCACTTTTGCACATCTGATTGTCCCCCAAGAATCTATCCTGAGACCCCTCCTATCCCTGATCTGCATGCAGCTCCTCAGAGCTGTCCTCCAAAAGCACAGATTCAGATTTTGTCGTATTAGGGTCTGGCACATAAAGGGTTATGATGTGGAGATGCCGGCGTTGGACTGGGGTAAACACAGTAAAAAGTTTAACAACACCAGGTTAAAGTCCAACAGGTTTATTTGGTAGCAAAAGCCACACAAGCTTTCGAGGCTCTAAGCCCCTTCTTCTGAAGAAGGGGCTTAGAGCCTCGAAAGCTTGTGTGGCTTTTGCTACCAAATAAACCTGTTGGACTTTAACTTGGTGTTGTTAAACTTTTTACATAAAGGGTTAACATGGGACTGAGTACAGCACCGCCCACATGGTGATGTAAGAGAGCACATGACCTGCACTTAGTGTTGGGCAGAGACGTGTGTAGAAGCAAGCATGGAGATAGCCCCTCCTTGGACCTTTACTGTATCTATGTATAAAGTTTCTAGTTCAGAAGTACTTACTGCTGAACTACCAAAGACTACAAATAATAAGACTTGCTGAACAATGCCCAACACAATACAGTTTTCACAGATACCTGATGAGAGCCAGCTACCATGCCACCATTAGTCTTAACTGCTCCACTGTTGCTAAATTATCAGACTATTTATTTGACATTCCGCACTGGATGAGCAGACATTTCTTCCAATTAAATATTGGGAAGACCGAAGCTATGGTTTTGGCATTGCTACAGACTCCACTCCCTGTCCACCCACTCCATGCCTCTATCTGGCAATCATCTGAGTCTGAACAAGACTCTTTGTAACCTTGGTGTCGCATCCAACCCTGAGATAAGCTTCTGATGAGATATGCACCATCATTAAGTCTGCCGATATTTCTAACTCTGTAACAACCATAAAAGCCATTGAATTGAACAGAAGCAGGCCATTCGGCCCATCGAGTCTGCACAGACTCTCTGAAAGACCCCCCAGCCCCGTGCCCTATCCCCATTACCCCGCACATTTACCATGGCTAATCCATCGAACCAATACATCTTTGGACAATAACCTGGCTTGGGTCACTGTCTGCACGTTCTCCCCCGTGTCTACGTGGGTTTCCTCCGGGTGCTCCGGTTTCCTCCCACAGTCTGAAAGACGTGCTGGTTAGGGTGCATTGGCCGTGCTAAATTCTCTCTCAGTGTAACCCGAACAGGCGCCGGAGTGTGGCGACTAGGGGATTTTCACAGCAACTTCAATGCAGTGTTAATGTAAGCCTACTTGTGACACTAATAAGGGGCAATTTAGCATGGCCAATCCACCTAACCTGCACATCTTTGGGCAGCATCTGACTCCACCCCTGCCTCAGCTCATCTGCTACTGAAACCTTCACCCATGACTTTGTGACCTCGACACTTGACTATTAAAATGCACTCTTTGCTGAAATCCTACCCTCCATAACCTGGAGGTCATCCAGAACTCCACTGTTCGTGTCCCAACTCGAAACAGAAAGATTTGTTCCCTTAGCACTCATGGGCAGCTTGGTGGTACAGTGGTCAGCACTGCTGCCTCACAGCGCCCAGGGACCCGGGTTCGATTCCCAGCTTGGGTGACTGTCTGTGTAGAGTCGACATGTTCTCTCTATGTCTGGGTGGGTTTCCTCCGGGTGATCCAGTTTCCTCCCACAGTCCAAAGATGTGCAGGTTAGGCGGATTGGCCATGCTAAATTGCCCCTATGTGTCCAAGGATGTGCCGGTTAGGTGGATTGGCCATGCTAAATTGCCCCTTAGTGTATCAGTACATATATAGGTTAGGGGGATTAGCGGGCTAAATACGTGGGGTTATGGGTTAAACCTGGGGAAGAGCCAGTGCAGACGTGATGGGCCGAAATGCCTCCTTCTGCACTGTAGGGAGTCTATGTATCTACGCGCTTGCTGACCGACATCTTTGGACACTAAGGGGTAATTTAGCATGGCCAACCCACCTAACCTGCACATCTTTGGACACAAAGAGGCAATTTAGCATGGCCAATCGACCTAACCTACACATCTTTGGACACTAAGGGACAATTCAGCATGGCCAATCCACCTAACCTACACATCTTTGGACACTAAGGGACAATTTAGCATGGCCAATTCACCTAACCTGAACATCTTTGGACACCAAGGAAAAATTTAGCATAGCCAATCCACCTAATCTACACATCTTGGGACACTAAGGAGCAATTTAGCATGGCCAATCCACCTAACCTACACATCTTTGGACACTCAGGGACAATTTAGCATGGCCAATCCACATAGCGTGCACAACTTTTGAGTGTGGGTGGAAACCGGAGCACATGGAGGAAGCCCACGCAGACACAGGGAGAACGTGCAAACTCCACACAGACAATGACCCAAGGCCAGAATCGAACCCAGGTCCCTGGCTTGTGAGGCACCAATGCTAACTACTGAATAACATTAAATACATTTAATACACGTGGGATATTTCATATCGAGTTATAGAAAATGCTGAATCGTTTATATATTAATGGAACTGTCGTCAACTTCACATGGAAAAGACAAAAGAAATATTGACACTTTGGACACAGAGGGAGCGCACGGCTCTCACAGTCAATGTTGTGAGCAATCAGCACCCACCTCACTTCACTCGCCCTTGCTTTACGTGCGAATCACTTCAGTCACACCGGTAGGAAAAAAACTACACGGACGGGAATCAGCGGAGTGTGACAACCCTGCACCTGGGCAACGGTCAACAAAATGTCTCGTGGGGGTGCACTCAGAACCCAGATGGGCCGCATGTGGCCCCCAAGGGCCATGGTTGCCCACCACAGCCCTGGCGAGTGGCTGAAATAACTCCTCACAGGCCAGTGTCCCTTCACCTGATTCCCTTCTATTTACAAACTCATCTCCATTCCTAAGGGTACTTCAGGTACACAGTCAGAGTCTGGCAGGTCAGTAGCCCTGACACTCCCATTTTTATATACAGGTGAGGCTCCCTGATTGGGTAGGCAATCATTACCTCAATCAGGGAGCTCATACTCCAATCATTACCTCAATTAGGGAGCTCATACTCCAAGAGGCCCAACCTCATGGGCCTCATTGAGGTCATTACAGTGGGTCACTAACCCAAATGTTGTAAAATCATTGACAAAAGACCGAGAGGAGGGATGATGAGAAATGTTATTTTCATTTAAGTAATTTGGAATGTTCTACCTGAAAAAGTAGAATCATAGAATCCCAACAGTACAGAAGAGGCCATTTGGCCCATTGAATCTACACCGGCTAAAGTTATTTATTAGCCACAAGTAGGCTTACATTAACGCTGCAATGAAGTTACTGTGAAAATCCCCTAGTCGCCACACTCCGGCGCCTGTTCAGGCACACTGAGGGAGAATTTAGCATGGCCAATGCACCAAACCAGCACCTTTTTTGGACTGTGGGAGGAATCCGGAGCACCCGGAGGAAACCCACGCAGACACGGGGAGAACGTGCAGACTCCGCACAGACAGTGACCCAAGCCGGGAATCGAACCCAGGTCCCTGGCGCTGTGAGGCAGCAGTGCTAACCACTGTGCCACCTGACAGAGGATCTTAGCCAGGTACCGGCACGGTAGCACAGTGGTTAGCACTGCTGCCTCACAGCTCCAGGGACCTGGGTTTGAATCCTGGCTTGGGTCACTGTCTGTGTGGAGTTTGCACATTCTCCTCGTGTCTGCGTGGGTTTCCTCCGGGTGCTCTAGTTTCCTCCCACAGTCCAAAGATGTGTGGGTTAGGTTGATTGGCCATGCTAAAATTGCCCCTTACTGTCCTGGGATGCGTAGATTAGAGGGATTAGCGGGTAAAATATGTCGGGATATGGGGGTAGGGCCTGGGTGGGATTGTGGTCGGTGCAGACTCGATGGGCCGAATGGCCTCTTTCTGTACTGTAGGGTTTCTACGATTTCTATGATTTCTTTACTTTACCCCATCCTGTTCCTATAACCCAATGCATTTACCATGGTCAATCCATCTCACCTACACATCTTGGGACACTAAGGGGAAACTTAGCATTGCCAATCCCACTAACCTGCACATCTTTGTATTTGCAAGCTTTCTTATATTAAGTTGATCTTTCTCTACACCCAAGCTATGACTATAGCACTACATTCTGAAACCCTCTCCTTTCCTTCTCTACGTACGGTATGCTTTGTCTGTATAGTGCACAAGAAACAATACTTTTCACTGTATAGTAAGAAGTCTCACAACACCAGGTTAAAGTCCAACAGGTTTATTTGGAATCACGAGCTGTCGGAGCGCTGCTCCTTCATCAGATGAGTCACTTGATGAAGGAGCAGTGCTCCGAAAGCTCATGATTCCAAATAAACCTGCTGGACTTTAACCTGGTGTTGTGAGACTTCTTACTGTGCTTACCCTAGTCCAATGCCGGCATCTCCACCTCATGGCTTTCACTGTATACTCATACATGTGACAATAATAAATCAAATCAAATCATAAAGAATTTTAACAGTGGTTTGCGCAGGTACTTAATGAGGAACTTTTACACATGGAAATCTAGAGCGTGGGACTAAGCATGATTACTCGGCATGGGGTGGCACAGTGGTTAGCACTGCTGCCTCACAGCGCCAGGGACCCAGGTTCAATTCCGGCCTCGGGTCACAGTCTGTGTGCGCGTTCTCCCCGTGTCTGCGTGGAATTCCTCCGGGTGTTCCGGTTTCCTCCCACAGTCCAAAGATGTGCGGTTTAGATTGATTGGCCATGATAAATTGACCCTTAGTGTCAGGGGATTGACAGGGTAAATGTGTGAGGTTGCGGGAATAGGGCCTGGGTGGGATTGTGGTCGGTGCAGACTCGACGGGCCGAATGGCCTCCTTCTGCACAGCAGGGATTCTACTCTTTTGAAAGAACCAGCACAGGCAGCATAGGCCAAATGGCCTCCATCAGTGTTGTATGTTTCTATGATTCCAACCAGAAACTTAGAAATTGAACACGGGGGATTTTTTTCAGAACACAGTGTAAAAGATAAGAACACAAGGACAAACAGAACATTAGCAAAGTGTCGACTCAATAACGGCATGGCTGAAACATTACATGATGTGGAGATGCCGGCGTTGGACTGGGGTGAACACAGTAAGAAGTCTCACAACACCAGGTTAAAGTCCAACAGGTTTATTTGGTAGCCAAATAGGAGCTACCAAATAGGGGCTACCAAATAAACCTGTTGGACTTTAACCTGGTGTTGTGAGACTTCTTACTGTGAAACATTACACACAGTAATATAAATCCTAGGGGAATATTAGACTTGGATGTGTTCTAACAACACTATTGACTCAACAATACCTCTAAGAACTTTGAAAGTACCTAAGCTACCTGCTGCCCATTCAAATTGGTAATAAGATATTATTCATCATTTATCACATGTACAGAGCTTGTGGACCCATTCTTTTCAAAAGCAAATTCAAAACTTTGCGGGTGTTCTATCGAAAGGTCATTGCCTTGAAATGTTAACTCTGTTTTGCTCTCCATGGATGCCGCCTTACACCCAGAGTATTTCAGGCTTTTTCTGTTGTTACTCCTGGTAACCTGACCTGGCCCACACGCCATGTTGAACTCACCTCCTGATTCCCAAAGCCTACACAAGTCAGGAGTGTGATGGAAAACTCTACACTTGCCTGGGGGAGTGCAGCTCCAACAACACTCAAGAAGCTCGACACCACTCAGGACAAAGCTCGGCTGGAACCTTCAACATTCACTTTCTCTACCACCGACGCACAGTGGCAGCAGTGTGTACCATTTACTAGATGCACTGCAGCGACTCACCAAGGCTCCTTCGACAGCACCTTGCAAACCCGTGACCTCTAACTGACGGACAAGAACAGCAGACACATGGGCAACGCCACCACCTGCAAGTTCCCCTCCAAGCCACACCATCCTGACTTAGAAATATATCTCCGTTCCTTCACTGTCACTGGGTCAAAATCCTGGAACTCTCTTCCTGACAGCACTGTGGCTGTACCGACATAGTAAAAAGTTTAACAACACCAGGTTAAAATCCAACAGGTTTATTTGGTAGCAAAAGCTACACAAGCTTTCGGAGCCTTAAGCCCCTTCTTCAGGTGAGTGGGAATTCTGTTCACAAACAGGGCATATAAAGACACAGACTCAATTTACATGAATAATGGTTGGAATGTGAATACTTCCAGCTAATCAAGTCTTTAAGATACAAATAATGTGAGTGGAGAGAGCATCAAGACAGGCTAAAGAGATGTGTATTGTCTCCAGACAGGACAGCCAGTGAGACTCTGCAGGTCCTGGCAAGCTGTGGGGATTACAAATAGTGTGCCATGAACCCAATATCCCGGTTGAGGCCGTCCTCATGTGTGCGGAACTTGGCTATCAGTTTCTGCTCAGCGACTCTGTGCTGTCGTGTGTCGTGAAGGCCGCCTTGGAGAACGCTTACCCGAAGATCAGAGGCTGAATGCCCGTGACCGCTGAAGTGCTCCCCCACAGGAAGAGAACAGTCTTGCCTGGTGATTGTCGAGCGGTGCTGTACCTACACCACATGGACTGCAGAGGTTCAAGAAAGTAGCTCACCACCACCTTCTCAAAAGGCAATTAGAACAAAGAACAAAGATCAAAGAAAATTACAGCACAGGAACAGGCCCTTCGGCCCTCCAAGCCTGCACTGACCATGCTGCCTGACTGAACTAAAACCCCCTACCCTTCCGGGGACCATATCCCTCTATTCCTATCCTATTCATGTATTTGTCAAGATGCCCTTAAAACTCACTATCGTATCTGCTTCCACTACCTCCCCCGGCAGCGAGTTCCAGGCACCCACCACCCTCTGTGTAAAAAAACTTGCCTCGTACATCGCCTTTAAACCTTGCCCCTCGCACCTTAAACCTGTGCCTCCTAGTAATTGACTCTTCCACCCTGGGAAAAAGCTTCGGACTATCCACTCTCTCCATGCCCCTCATAATCTTGTGGACTTCTATCAGGTCGCCCCCCAACCTCCGTCGTTCCGATGAGAACAAACCAAGTTTCTCCAACCTTTCCTCATAGCTAATGCCCTCCATAGCAGGCAACATCCTGGTAAATCTTTTCTGTACTCTTTCTAAAGCCTCCACATCCTTCTGGTAGTGTGGCAACCAGAATTGAACACTATGTTCCAAGTGCGGCCTAATTAAGGTTCTTTAAAGCTGCAACATGACTTGCCCATCAAGTCTGTTCCACATTTCAATGTGATCGTGACTGATAATCCTCAACTCCACTTTCCCGCCTTATCCCCATAACCCTTACTGATTAAAAATCTGTCTGTCTTGCACATACTTAATGGCGCAGCCTCTACAACCCTCTGCGGTAAAGAATTCCACAGATTCACTACCCACTGACAGAAGAAATTCCTCCTCAGCTCCATTAAATGCGAACCCCCTTACTCTGAGATTATGCGCTCTGATCCCAGACTCTCCCACAAGGGGAAAAAAACCTCTCAGCATCTACCCTGTCAACCCCCTGAGAATCCAATATGTCTCAATAAGGTCACCTCTCATTCTTCTAAACTCCAATGAGTACAGGCCCAATCCACTCAATCTCTCCTTATAAGAAAGAAAATCCCTCCATTGGGGCGGTACGGTGGCACAGTGGTTAGCACTGCTGCCTCACAGCACCAGCGATCCGGGTTCGATTCCCAGCTTGGGTCACTGTCTGTGTGGAGTTTGCACGTTCTCCCCGTGTCTGCGTGGGTCTCCTCCGGGTGCTCCAGTTTCCTCCCACAGTCCAAAGGTGTGCGGGTTAGGTGGACTGGCCATGCTAAATTGACCCTTAGTGTCAGGGAGACTAGTTAGGGTAAATGCATGGGGTTATGGGGAGAGGCCCTGGGTGGGATTGTGGTCAGTGCAGACTCGATGGGCCAAATGGCCTCCTTCTGTAGGATTATATGATTCTATACTCAGGATCAGCCTAGCAAACCTTCTTTGGACTGCCTCCAGTACATCTTTCCTTAGATAAAGGGACCAAAACTGTTCACCGTATTCTGGCTTCTCACAAGCCTATTCTGCTTTGCATCAGCTTTCTTCAGTTCCATCTTTTACCTTGGAGCCTTTTCCTCTGCTCCTCAATCTTGACTTCACTTAACAGGATCCTTTTCTGGGTTCTTGTTCTTTTCCTTTGGCTAGAAGATTTCCCTTGGGACTTGCTCCTCTTCCGCCCCTGGTTTTGGCTTCTTCTTTAGTTTGGGACTTGCCACCTGTCCCTTTCCATGTCCTACCTGTTTTGGCACTTTCTGTGAAATGATGATTCCTTTTGCCTCACCTTGTCTATCCATGGGTCTCTCTGCTGAGCAGAGTTTTTCTTAACTTTATGTTTTTCTTAACTTCCCTTCAAGACTCGAAAAATCTCATTAAAGCAGGTTGTACAAACAGCCCCAGACCTGCTGCCTCCACTCAAAAATAAACTAGGCCCAGAGTTCACCTTTTTGAACCAAAAATAAAAAAATATATAAACTAAACTTAAAGCGACATCTTGTTCCCAACACCCACAATTACAATTATAACTATCTCTATTTGGCAAGACGATGGCACAGTGGTTGGCACTGCACCTCACAGCGCCAAGGACCCGGGTTCAATACTAGCCTCGGATGACTGTCTGTGTGGAGTTTGCACGTTCTTCCCGTGTCTGCATGGGTTTCCTCTGGGTGCTCCGGTTTCCTCCCACACTCCAAAGATGTGCAGATTACGATGCATTGGCCTTGATAAATTGCCCCTTAGTGTCCCAAGATGTGCCGATTAGGTGGATTGGCCAAGTTAAATTGCCCCTTTGTGTTCCAAGATGTGCAGGTTAGGTGGATTGGCCACGCTAAATTGCCCCTTAGTGTCCAAAGATGAGTAGTTTAGGTGGATTGGCCATGCTAAATTGCCCCTTAATGTCCAAAGATGTGTAGGTTAGGTGGATTGGCCATGCTAAATTGCCCCTTAGTGTCAAAAGATGTGTAGGTTAGGTGGATTGGCCGTGCCAAATTGCCCTTTAGTGTCCAAAGATGTGCAGGTTAGGTGGATTGGCCGCGCTAAATTGCCCCTTAGTGTCTAAAGATGTACAGGTTAGGTGGATTGGCCATGCTAAATTGCCTCTTACTGTCAGGGGGATTAGCAGTGTAAATATGTGGGGCTATGGGGATAGGGCCTGGGTGGGATTGTTGTCGGTGCAGGTTCGATGGGCCGAATGGCCTCCTTCTGCACTGTATTGTTTCTGTGGTCACATTTCCCCAGCAATATGAGGACCAAAATTGAACAAATGTCTTCCTGATCCCTGCACACTTGCTTCCCAATCCTTGCATAGCGTGACATCCCTAATCCCCGTATTGTGCCACCCCTTCAAATGTCAGGCAAAGGGCACCTTCCCAGTCCCTGCACGGTGCCAGGTTGCCGATCCTGCTGGGGGAGGATCCGCATTTGCCGGGGATTATAATCTGCCCTGCTCTGTGTAAACAGCCTGAGGGATCTGACATCATTCTCCAGCATATTTCTCGCGAAAGCACTCTGTTAATTGTGAGCTGGTGATTTACTCAATGACCTAGTTCTTTTTTTCTGTTTTCTTGACAACACCGCATGAGACAGGACCTTGGGGACATGACATGCACAAAGTATTACCAGGATACTTTTCATAGTAAATGACACAACAGCGACAGAGGAATCACTCCCTAAACACTGCCTTGAAAGTCCACTGGGTAAAGACACCATTCTCTGGCACTAAGTCCTACAGATTCGGGGCACTGATTTTAAATTCCTTCCCGGCAAAATGTTTTTATTGCATTTATTGCCCATCCCTAGTTGCCCCTTGAGAAGGTGGTGGGGAGCTGCCTTCTTGAATCGCTGCAGTCCACGTGCTGTGGGTTGACCCACAATGCCGTTAGGGAGGGAATTCCAGGATTTTGACCCAGCGACAGTGAAGGAACGGCCGATATGGATGGTATGCTTTGTCTGTACAGTGCGCAAGAAACCATACTTTTCACTGTAAACCAATGCATGTGACAATAATAAATCAAATCAAATCGAATCAAATCAAAGGTATGTTTCCAATTGGGATGGTGAGTGGCTTGGAGGGGAACTTGGCAAGTGGCGGTGTTCCCCATTGGATCGGATGCAATCCCAGTTTGACAATAAACAATAAAAGAATGATGCAAACAAAAACTCAGTGGGCGGAATTTTCCTGTCCCGCCCACCAACCTGTAACAAAGGACACAGTAACTTCATTGCAGTGTTAATGTAAGCTTACTTGTGACACTAGTAAATAAACATTAAACAATGGGAATCGTAGAGGGCGGGACACAGACCATTGCAAAGGTCTGTTGACCTCGGGTGGGATTTTCCGGCTTTGGGGTGAGTGTGGCTGGAAAAATCCTGCCCAGCAGTTTGGACAGCATCTGTAGGGGAGAGAAACAGAGTTGTAAGTCGAGTGATCGTTCATCAGCAATGTTTCCTGATATAAGGTCACTCGGGGTGGCACGGTGGCACAGTGGTTAGCACTGCTGCCTCACAGCGCCAGGGACCCGGGTTCGATTCCCGGCTTGGGTCACTGTGTGGAGTTTGCACGTTCTCCCCATGTCTGCGTGGGTTTCCTCTGGGTGCTCCGGTTTCCTCCCACAGTCCAAAGATGTGCGGGTTAGGTAGATTGGCCATGGTAAATTGCCCCTTAGTGTCAGGGGAATTAGCAGGGTAAATATGTAGGGTTGCGGGAGTGGGGCCTGTGTGGGACGGTGCAGGCTCGATGGGCCGAATGGCCTCCGTCTGCACTGTAGGGATTCTATGATTCTATGACCTGCAACTCTTGTTTCTCTCTCCACGGATGCTGCCAGACCTGCTGGGTTTTTGCAGCCTTTTTTTGTGTTTTCTTTGTAAGAAATTTCCAGCATCCGCAGTATTCCACATTTGCATCCTGGTTTGGTCACCCCCTCCCCCCCTGCCACCGCGCCATCTTGGCTACCCTCTGGATTCTAAGCCTGTTAGCTTGTCTTGTGCAGTTTTGACAGCTCTCAAGCAGAGCAGGAATCGGGGTGCTTCTCGGAGAGGGGGAGGGAGAGGGAGAATCAGTCACTCCTGAGGGTCTGCTCTGACATGCAGACACCTCATGAGGGACACCTCCCCTCACCACCCATATTAGAAATGGGCTCCTGGAAAGCACGTTCAGCCTCACACCTGAAGACAGATGCGACCACGGAGGGCTGATGATACCTTACAGATTGGATGGCGGGCAAAGATTCATGGAGGTGGCACAGTGGTTAGCACCGCTGCCTCACAGCGCCAGGGACCCGGGTTCGATTCCCGACTTGGGTCACTGTCTGTGTGGAGTCTGCATGTTCTCCCCGTGTCTGCGTGGGTTTCCTCCAGGTGCTCCGGTTTCCTCCCACAGTCAAAGATGTGCAGGTTATGTGGATTGGCTGTGCTAAGTTGCCATTTAGTGTCCAAAGATGTGCAGGTTATGTGGATTGGCTGTGCTAAGTTGCCATTTAGTGTCCAAAGATGTGCAGGTTAGGGTGGATTGGCCATGCTAAATTGCCCCTTAGTGTCCAAAGATGTGCGGGTTATGTGGATTGGCCATGCTAAATTACCCCTTAGTGTCCAAAGATGTGCGGGTCAGGTGGATTGGCCATGCTAAATTACCCCTTGGTGTCCAAAGATGTGCGGGTCAGGTGGATTGGCCATGCTAAATTACCCCTTGGTGTCCAAAGATGTGCGGGTTAGGTGGATTGGCCATGCTAAATTACCCCTTGGTGTCCAAAGATGTGCGGGTTAGGTGGATTGGCCATGCTAAATTGCACCTTAGTGTCAGGGGGACTAGCAGGGTAAAACCGCGGGGTTCTATGGATAGGGTGGGATTGTTGACAGTACCTGATCGATGGGCCGAATGGCCTCCTTCTGCACTGCAGGGATTCAATGATTCAATGTCCCCCACACCCCCCCCCCTCCCCCCCTGCCCTCAGCCTTCTCTGTTCTGGAGAAAACAATAAGCCAAGTTATGATCATAGCCACTGTTTGTGGAATCTTGCTGTGCACAAATTGCCACCCCCCCCCCCCCTTAAATTACAGCAGCGCCTACACTTGAGAACAAAAAAAGGTACTTTCATTGGTTTGGAAGTGCTCTGGGGGATATACTGGGGTGCTGAAAGACCATTAAACGATGCTGAGGGGAGGGGGACAACTTGCAAACAGGGGACAATGAGAGAGGCAGAGAGCAATGTTTGATATCATTCAGCGAGGCGATTAGACAATAGGCCAGCCAGCCAGCACGAAGGGTGATGTGAAATGAATGGTGCGGGGAACTGTACTCATTTTTAAAAAAAATCTTCTTCTGCTCAACATCTGATAATCAATCTGATGGATTGTCTTTTGAATCCATGTCTCTCTGCATGTCCCAGAGAGAGAGAACTCGACATGTCTAAAAAACCCCTGACATCAGTTCGGAGAGAAAAAAAACAACACAAGGCGAAAGCCTGCCATTGGTTAGAGATGACATATTTGCTGTACCTGAACTATTTTTAACCGCATTACCTCATTGTGTTCAGAGAGGGGGGGGGGGGGGGGAGAGAGATCGAAGCTATTACAGAGACACGGAGAGAGAGAGAGAGTGTATATGTGTGTGCATCCTGAGTGCATGGTGCAAGGGACCCGCTCTTACCTGCAAACGCTTGGGATACATCAATGTCGCCGCCGACAACAAGAATTTAAAATACCTCAGCAAACAGAAGAGAAATTTATACAAGAGGTAGGTTAATAATATTTGCAACAACAACAAAAAAGAATGTAATTCCCTTACCAGGTGTGGACATGCATCAGTAGAATAGCCGGGGGAAAATTCTGTCCATGGTGACATGTTGCTAAGAATTAATTTTAAGATTGCATTGATATGCGAGGTGCAAAAAAAAATGTCCTAATATTGAAGTGGAGGCATGCATTTTTGCAGCTAACAGCTACATTTTCTAAACAAAATATATGATCTATTTATCGTGACAACTTTTTGGTTTCAGAAGTCACAAATCATAAAGCGTTTTTCTCCCCCTCCTTCTGTGAAATCAGCTCTGCAGTCAGTTTCCATGTTTTAAATATTTAATCGATTTGATGTCATTTGCCCAGATACCTCCGAGGTTGCCTTGGGGCAACTGAGGTGAGACTTGGATTTTGCAAAGTCTTGTTTTGTTTTCAGAGACGTTATCCCCTTCGCTGCAGGAGATAGCTTAAAACATTTGCCGCCCCCCTAAACCATTAAAAGGTGGGACAAGCAATACAGAAGTAGTGGATCTTGCTTAGTTTATTGAGAGGTGGGGGGCGGGGTTGGGGGGGGGCGGGGGGCAGTGGGGATTGACTGAACACACAAGCAAAAGGGGGCTCGATGGTGAATCTTGGTTGGACCATTGCTACAATGCTGCCAGCAGAGTTGTTGAGGACCCCACTGTCTTAAAGGATGAGGAAAAGGTAAATGACAGATTGGTCTGAGATTATGTCAGCGTGTAGTTAAGATGCCAGATTTGGAAGAAAAGGGTTGGATTCACTGGTGTGGAGATGACAGAGCAGGGGAAATTCGACAGGGGTAATCAAAGATTGTGCATGGGTTTGAGAAGGATGAGTGGTGAATGGGTATCAAGGGGGGGAGGATCGGGGGGGGGGGGGGGGGGGCGCAACATCCACTTAGTGCCACCAACACAGAAGGGGAAAATTGGAATTTTTCTTATGCAAGGATTATTATCTGATTTGAGCACATAATCTAGGCTGACGCTCCAGTGCAATGCCAAGGGAGATCCCTTGCGATGTTAGCCCGAGACCCCCATCTGTCCTCTCAGGTGAACGAAAGTGATCTGCTGCCCACTATTTCGAAGAGGTGGGATGGGAGAGGGGTGTTGAGTTCTGGCAGTGTCATGGCCAATAGCTATTGTCCACAATGCCAGGGACCCAGGTTCGATTCTGGCCTCGGGTCACAAGGTTAGGTGGATTGATCATGCTAAATTGCCCCTTAGTGTAAAGAGATGTGCAGGTTAGGTGGATTGGCCATGATAAATTGCCCCTTAGTGTCCAAAGATGTGTGGGTTAGGTGGATTGGCCATGATAAATTGCCCCTTAGTGTCCAAAGATGTGTGGGTTAGGTGGATTGGCCATGATAAATTGCCCCTTAGTGTCCAGAGATGTGCATGTTAGGTGGATTGGCCATGCCTAATTGCCCCTTAGTGTCCAGAGATGTGCAGGTTAGGTAAATTGGCCATGCTTAATTGCCCCTTAATGTCCAAAGACTTGCCGATTAGGTGGATTGGCCACGTTAAATTGTCCCTTAGTGTCCAAAGATGTGCAGGTTAGATGGATTAACGAAGTAAATACTTGGGATTATGGGGATAGGCCCTGGGTAAAATGCTCTGTCGGAGAGTCAGTGCAGACTTGATGGGCCAAATGGCCTCCTTCTGCACCATCGGGATTCTATGATTCGATGACGATCACTGAATCAGATCACCTGGCCATTATTACAGTGCTGCTTCAGAGAGCTTGCTGCGTGCAATTTGCTTACCAAGTTTCTTCAGAAATACTTCCAGTGGTTGCAAAGTGCTTTGGGTTGCCATGAAAGCTGTTAAATAAATGCTTCCGTTTGTAAGTGTAGAACCGGTGACCACAAGGGGCTGGTTGAAGCCATCGACCAAACAGCATTTTAGGAGGGGGAAAATAAAGAGAAACAGTTGGAGAAAAAAGATATTAGAAGCATGAAGAAAGCGAACGGGAGCAAGATGAAAGTGTTTAACCCTGATAGAGTGTGGTGGGCAAATTCTGTGCAGAATTTTCAGATATGTAAAAATCCAGGCCAGTCTGCTTAAAGATTTTTGTTGATGAATTGAGCGATTATAAATCATGGAGACTTAATGAGACTGGATAGTTCATTTCCAGCCAGTACAGAGACGATTGGCCGAATGGCCTCCACTGTACTGTACATTTCCATGATTCATTAAAAAACTTTTTCTTTAAGAATGTTTTTGATTTGATTTATTGTCAAATGTATTGGGATACATAAAAAGTATTGTTTCTTGTGCGCTGTACTGACAAAGCATACCGTTCATTGAGTACATAGGGGACAAGGAAAGGAAAGGGTGCAGAACGTAATGTTACAGTCATAGCTAGGGTGTAGAGAAAGATCAGCTTATTGCAAGGGGGGTCCATTCAAAAGTCTGATGGCAGCAGGGAAGAAGCTGTTCTTGAGTGGGTTGGTACGTGACCTCAGACTTTTGTATCTTTTTCCCGACGGAAGAAGGTGGAAGAGAGTGTGTCTGGGGCGCGTGGGGTCCTTGATTATGCTGGCTGCTTTGCCGAGGCAGCGGGAAGTGTAGACAGAGTCAGTGGATGGGAGGCTGGTTTACGTGATGGACCGGGCTTTGTTTTGGACAGAGCTACATAACAGGAGAATCTTGATCTCCGAGGAGATTCTTGTGAAGAGACATGGGAGGCGGGGGCGGGGGGGAGAGAGAGAGAGAGAGAGAGAGAGACAAGGACGTTTCTGGAGTATAACGCAATCCAACTGAGGCATAATCATTCCATGCAGAATGATACACAGCGAAGAATATATAGGTATCGACGTCACCACAGCACCTGCGCACTGGATGGTTTGTTAACAGATACCGGGGGTGGGGGGAAAGAACCATCCTGCTTTTCTTCAAAATAATGCCGTGGAATTTTTACTCCCACCTGAGAGGGCGCTATAGTTTAATATCGCATCGCAAAAATTGGCACCACCAACAGTGCAGTGCTCCCGCAGTACTGCACTGGGAGTTCTCAGCTCACTACAGAGTGGGATTTGAGCTTCTGCCTCGGAGGTGAGAGGGTTACCCATTGAGCCACAGTGAATCATGTTCAGGAGAGATGGCACAGCTCATGAGAGTCTGGAAAAGCAACCTTCACCATTACTAGAGTGTTGAGCTTGTTTCTCTTTCTATTTGTTTGAGCTTCACTTAATTTTTAGTCAAAAGCCACAGATAATGGTTGGATTATCTCTTACATCTGGAGTGCCAGAGCTTGTATTTTCCTGGTCTACGGTTTTGTTAACATTGGTGATTCTCAAGGGAAGCTCAGGTATTAAATAAGGCATTCGCCTGGGAGTTAATCCCCTCGGCCCGCTTTGACATCACCGGGTGATATCCACAAGGGGGTTTTGTGTTGGGACTCCCTGTGACAGCAGTGTCCCAGAGCGCACGTCAATCAAAAGCCGGTGGTTTTCCCATGCCGGCTGGGAGCGTTCCCCAGTCACCGCCTGATCGGCGGCTGACAGTTTGTGCAGCATGGTCGGTGAATCTTCAGTAGAAAGCTGCATTTATATAGCACCTTTAATATAGCAAACCATCCCATTCTCCCCGTGTCTGCGTGGGTTTCCTCCGGGTGTTCTGGTTTCCTCCCACACTCCAAAGATGTGTAGGTTAGGTCGATTGGCTCTCCTAAATTTTCCCTTAGTGTCCAAAGATGTGTAGGTTAGGTGGATTGGCCATGCTAAATTGTCCCTTAGTGTCCAAAGATGTGTAGGTTAGGTGGATTGGCCATGCTAAATTGCCCCTTAGTGTCCAAAGATGTGCAGGTTAGGTGGATTGGCCATGCTAAATTGCCCCTTAGTGTCCAAAGATGTGCAGGTTAGGTGGATTGGCCATGCTAAATTGCCCCTTTGCGTCAGGGTAAATGTAACAGGGTAAAAATGTGGAGTCACCGGGATAGGGCTTGGGTGGAATTGTAGTTGGTGCAGACCCGATGGGCCAAATGGCCTCCTTCTGCACTGCAGGGATTCTATGATTCTAGGGATGGTGATGCCCCACACGATCAAATAGCCTGCCAATGCACGAGGCCTAGATGTAACAGGCGGGATTTTCCGGCCGCGCTCATCCCAAAACCGGAAAACCCCGCCCGAGGTCAACGGAGCTTTCCCTGGTCTGCCCCTCGCCCGCCCTGATTCCCCCAAAATTCGCCCATATGTGACAAATGGAGCAGGATGAGTCAGGGTCTTCGGGAGAGAGCAGTTGGTTGGGAAGAAGGGGTCTTGGGGGAGGTTAAATCATTAATAAAAGAATGACTTATTTTTTTTCAAATGGTCATTCTTCTCCAGAATCTAATGGCAGGAGACAAGAAGCCAGTGAAAGCCATCAGGGCCAATAGGCTGGCGGCCATGTTGCAAGGCCAGAGGGAGAAGATGCTAGTTGTCGACTGTCGCCCTGTTGCTGACTATCACATCCTTCACGTGCTGAATGCAGTTAACATCTGCGCCTCAGAGATCACAACTGAGAAAGAGTCACTCGTGGACCTCCAGCAGCCGAGTCCAACAATAACGGTTTGTTCTGGCCATTTTCCTCTCTCTCCTATGTTTCTTCCCTATTGTTTCCATTCTTCTTCTCTGTCTGCCTCTTTGATTTGATTTGATTTATTATTGTCACATGTATTAGTAGTATAGAGTGCAAAGTATTGTCTCTTGCGTGCTATACAGACAAAGCATACCGTTCATAGAGAAGGAAACGAGAGAGTGCAGAATATAGTGTTACAGTCATAGCTAGGGTGTAGAGAAAGATCAACGTAATGCGAGATAGGTCCATTCAAAAGTCTGACGGCAGCAGGGAAGGAGCTATTCTTGAGTCGGTTGGTACGTGACCTCAGATTTTTGTATCTTTTTCCCAACGGAAGAAGGTAGAAGGGAGCATGGGATCCTTGATTATGCTGGCTGCTTTTCCAAGGCAGTGGGAAGTGTAGACAGAGTCAGTGGATGGGAGGCTGGCTTGCGTGACGGAGTGGGCTACCTTCACGACCCTTTGTAGTTTCTTACGGTCTTGGGCAGAGCAGGAGCCATACCAAGCTGTGGTACAACCAGAAAGAATGCTTTCTATGGTGCATCTGTAAAAGTTGGTGAGAATCGTAGCTGACATGCCAAATTTCCTTAGTCTTCTGAGAAAGTAGAGACGTTGGTGGACTTTCTTAACTATAGTGTTGGTGTGGCGGGGACCACGGTTGTTGGTGATCTGGACACCTAAAAACTTGAAGCTCTCGACCCTTTCTACTTCATCCCCATTGATGTGGACAGGGGCATGTTCTCCACTACGCTTCCTGAAGTTGATGACTATCTCCTTTGTTTTGTTGACATTCGTGCATGGAGCAGGATGTTTAAATGAGTTGGCAATATTCCAGCGTTTCCAGGAATTGAAGATCAATCTCCTCGTACTGCTTTCAGCGACTCTGGAGAAAACGTCCGGCGGGCATTAAAGAAATGTTTCCCATTCATGTTGAACACTTTCATCTGTCAGTCGTATAAAGAAAGACACTTTGACAGGCAAACAAGAGTCATCCTCACAGCACCAGGGATCTGGGTTGGATTCCAGGCTCGGGTAACTGTCTGTGTGGAGTTTGCACATTCTCCCCCTGTCTGCGTGGGTTTCCTCCGGGTGCTTGGTTTATCCTCACACTCCGAAGATGTGCAGGTTAGGTGGATTGGCCATGCTAAATTGCCCCTTAGTGTGCAAGGATGTGCGGGTAGGTGGATTGACCATGCTAAATTGCCCTTTGGTGTCCCAAGATGTGTAGGTTAGGTGGATTGGCCATGCAAGATTGATCCTTAATGTCCAAAGATGTGCGGGTTAGGTGGATTGGCCATGCTAAATTGCCCCATAGTGCCCAAAGATGTGTAGGTTAGGTGGATTGGTCATGCTAAATTGCCCCTTAGTGTCCAAAGATGTGCAGGTTGGGTGGATTGGCCATGCTAAATTGCCCATTAATGTCCAAAGAATTGCAGGTTAGGTGGATTGGCCATGCTAAATTACCCCATAGTGCCCAAAGATGTGCAGGCTAGGTGGATTGGCCATGCTAAATTGATCCTTAATGTCCAAATATGTGCAGGTTAAGTGGATTGGCCATGCTAAATTGCCCCTTAGTGACCAAAGATGTGCAGGTTACATGGATTGGCCATGCCAAATTGTCCCTTAGTGTTCAGAGATGTGTAGGTTAGGTGGATTGGCCATGCTAAAATGCCCCTTAGTGTCCAAAGAATTGCAAGTTAGGTGGATTGGCCATGCTAAATTGCCATCAGTGTCCAAAGATGTGTAGGTTAGGGTGGATTGGCCATGCTAAATTGCCCCTTAGTGTCCAAAGATGTGTAGGTTAGGGTGGATTGTCCATGCTAAATTGTCCCTTAGTGTTCAAAGATGTGTAGGTTGGGGTATTAGCGGGGTGAATGCATGAAGGTTACGGGAATCGGGGAATGGACCTGGGTAAGATACTCTGTTGAAGAGATAGTGCTGACTCGATGTGCCAGATGGCCTCCTTCTGCACTGTAGGAATTCTATGAATTGTGCAATGACAGAATTATAGAATGGACAGAGCACAGAAGGAGGCCATTCAGCCTGTCAAAACCATGCTGGCTCTCTGTCAGAGCAATGTAGTTAGTCGCACTCCCCCGCCCAATTTCCTGCAAACATTTTCTCGTCAGAAACGTATTGAATTCCCTTCTAAAAGTCAGGATCGAATCTGCATCCACCGTGCACTCTCGGGCATTCCAGATTCAAACCACTCATAGAAACGTAGAAAATAGAAGGAGTAGGCCATTCAGCCTCTACAAGCCTGCCTGCTGCGTAAAAAAATAAAGTTTCTCCTCAGGTTGTGGTTATTTCTTTTGTCAATCACCTTCAATCAGTGTGTGCCAGTCTTGATCTTTCCACCAACGGGCACAGCTTCTCCCTCTATTGTCCAGACCCCTCGCCATTTAGACTCTGTTCGCTTTCCGATTGGCCATGGGAAGGCGATGGTGAACGTGCCAAGTGATGAGGTTGTGGGGGGAAGGGCAGTTGGAGGCAGGAGGTCATGTGATAAAACCGCCAGGAACATGTCTGACTAACATGAATGGGGGTGGGTTGGATGCAGTTGGGAACCAGGGCAAGTTCATAGAGAGAAAAAGAAAACTCTTTCGCCTGAGCCCTCTTGTTTCTTACTCCTCAGATAAAGGATCTGGACGCAAAGGAGCTGGTGCTGTATGATCAAGAAACAGAGAACGCAAAGGCTCCTCCGGCCAGTGACATCATCACCAACTTCCTGCAGAAACTGGAGAAACAGTTCAACAATGTATATTTTCTTAAAGGTACAGCGCATGATTCAAAGGAAAAGTCTCACTGTTAGTATCTGCCAACTGGGTCTGGTAGCATTGTGGTTATGCCACTGGACTCCTAACCCAGAGGCATTAATTAACAATGATGTGGAGATGCCGGCGTTGGACTGGGGGTGGGCACAGTAAGAAGTCTCACATCACCAGGTTAAAGTCCAACAGGTTTATTTGGTAGCACAAGCTTTCGGAGTGTTACTCACCTGATGAAGGGGCAGCGCTCCGAAAGCTTGTGCTACCAAATAAACCTGTTGGACTATAACCTGGTGATGTGAGACTTCTTACTGTCAATTAATAATCCAGAGAACATGAGGTCACATCCCACCATGGCAGGTGGGGAATTTACATTCAGGGGAAGGCCTCATGGTATTATCGCTAGACTATTAATCCAGAAACTCAGTTAATGTTCTGGGGACCTGGGTTCAAATCCTGCTACGGCAGCTGGTGGAATTTGAATTCAATAAAGAAAATCTGGAATTAAGAATCTACAGATGACCATGAAACCATTGTCGATTGTTGGAAAAACCTATCCGGTTCACTAATGTCCCTTTAGGGAAGGAAATCAGTCGTCTTTACCCGGTCTGGCCTACAGGTGACTCCAGAGCCACAGCAAGGTGGTTGACTCTGTACTGCCCTCGGGCAACTAGGGATGGGTAATAAATAATAGCCAGCCAACGATGTCCGTGTCCTACGAATGAATTTTTTAAAAGTTGAATAGAATCATAGAATCCCTGCAGTGCTGAAGAGGCCATTCGGCCCATTGAGTCTGCACTGACTGGATGCACGATACCTGGATGAAAAAGGTTACTATCAGCAATATCTTCTCATGAACTCCACCACCCCCCCTCCAACAGAAGATCTCCTGTATCAGTAATGATGATGTGGAGATGCCGGCGTTGGACTGGGGTAAACACAGTAAGAAGTCTCACAACACCAGGTTAAAGTCCAACAGGTTTATTTGGTAGCAAATACCAAAATACCAAAAAATACCATACGAAAGCTTATGGTATTTGCTACCAAATAAACCTGTTGGACTTTAACCTGGTGTTGTCAGTAATGATGACCATGTTTACCAGTGTCCTTTAGGGGAGGAAATCTGCCATCCTTACCCAACCTGGCCTACAGGTTACCCACAACAGTGTGGTTGACTCTGAGGACATGGGTTCAAACCCCACCATAGCAAATTGTGGAATTTAAATTCAAACGGTGAATTTTATCACAACTGTCATCGATTGTCGGAAAAACCCATCTGGGTCACTAATGTCCCTTTAGGGAAGAAAATCTACCATTCTGACCCGGTCTGGCCTACACATTACTCCAGACCCACAGCAATGTGGTTGACTCTCAACTGTTGCCTGAAATGGCCGAGTGAGCCACTCAGTTCGAGGGCAATTAGAGATGGGCAACAAATGCTGGCCACATCCCATGAAGCAAAGGTATTAAGGGATATGGGCCAAAGACAGACATATGGAGCTTGGCCACAGATCAGCCATGATCTCATTGAATGGCAGAACAGGCTCGAGGGGCTGAATGGCCATCTCCTGTTCCTAAAGAATAAATAATAAAAGGATGACCATCCTGGAGGGGGTGTAACGAGGCTCCATGGCACCCACTGAACTGTACCCTAGCAAGGGGCTAATATCTCCAGTGACAAATTTGGGATGGTATTTGTAATTCTTTAGTGAACCGGATGGGTTTTTCCAACAATCGACAATGGTTTCATGGTCATCTGTAGATTCGTAATTCCAGATTTTTTTTATTGAATTCAAATTCCACCAGCTGCTGTAGCAGGATTTGAACCCGGGTCCCCAGAACATTGGGTGAAGAATTTGTAATTCTATACGGATGGATGGTTATGAAGGAGTCTTGGTTTGTGCGTGTGTATGGTATTACTTACTCTCCACCTTACCCTACTGCACGGTGGCACAGTGATTAGCACTGCTGCCTTACAGCGCCAGGGACCCGGGTTCGATTCCCAGCTTGGGACACTGTCTGTGTGGAGTCTGTACGTTCTCCCCGTGTCTGGGTGGGTTTCCTCCGGGTGCTTCAGTTTCCTCCCACAGTCCGAAAGACGTGCTGGTTAGATGCATTGGCCGTGCTAAATTCTCCCTCAGTGTACCCCAACAGGCGCCGGAGTGTGGCGACTCGGGGATTTTCACAGTAACTTCATTGCAGTGTTAATGTAAGCGTACCTGTGACTAATAAATAATAAAAATTATTCCTGTGATCCTTTTCTCTTTGCAGGGGGTTTTGCGGAATTTTCTTCCTGCTTTCCCAGCTTGTGCGAAGGGAAGTCAAGTAGCTCTCTGCCCAGCAGTATCTCACAGCCGTGTCTCTCCACCTGTGACTCGGGACCCACTCAGATCCTTCCCTACGTCTACCTGGGCTCCCAGAATGATGTTCTGAATAAGGTTGGTCCAGCTTAAAGTTAGAAGGGTCAGGCTGACAACATAGAAACATAGAAGATAGGAGCAGGAGGAGGCCATTCGGCCCTTCGAGCCTGCTCCGCCGTTCATTACGATCATGGCTGATCATCCAACTCAATAGCCTAATCCTGCTTTCTCCCCATAACCTTTGATCCCATTCGCCCCCAAGTGCTATATCCAGCTGCCTCTTGAATACATTCAATGTTTTGGCATCAACTACTTCCTGTGGTAATGAATTCCACAGGCTCACCACTCTTTGGGTGAAGAAATGTCTCCTCACCTCCGTCCTAAATGGTCTACCCTGAATCCTCAGACTGTGACCCCTGGTTTCGATTTGATTTGACTTGATTTGATTTATTATTGTCACATGTATTAACATACAGTGAAAAGTATTGTTTCTTGCGCGCTATACAGAAATAGAGAAGGAAAGGAGAGGGTGCAGAATGTAGTGTTACAGTCATAGCTAGGGTGTAGAGAAAGATCAACTCAATGCAAGGTAGGTCCATTCAAAAGTCTGACGGCAGCAGGGAAGAAGCTGTTCTTGAGTCGGTTGGTATGTGACCTCAGACTTTTGTATCTTTTTCCCAACGGAAGAAGGTGGAAGAGAGAATGTCCGGGGCGCGTGGGATCCTTAATTATGCTGGCTGCTTTGCCGAGGCAGCGGGAAGTGCAGACAGAGTCAATGGATGGGAGGCTGGTTTGTGTGGTGAACTCCCCCCACCATCGAGAATATCCTCCCTGCATCTACCCTGTCTAGTCCTGTTAGAATTTTATAAGCCTCTATGAGATTCCCCGCCCCCCTCATTCGTCTGCACTCCAGTGAAAACAATCCTAACCTGGTCAATCTCTCCTCAGACATCAGTCCCGCCATCCCCGGAATCAGCCTGGTGCCATCAGCCTCGCGTGGAATCAGAAACCAGCCCCCCCACCCCACCTTCAAAACAAAATAAAACCTCCCGGGTGGGGGAAGAGGTGGGTGGGAGGGAGGGGGGGGGGTGTTTCTCCCAGAACCTCAGCAGAAGAAGTCACAGAAATCATAGAAACCCTACAGTACAGAAAGAAGCCATTTGGCCCATCGAGTCTGCACCGACCACAATCCCACCCAGGCCCTACCCCCATATCCCCACATATTTTACCCACTAATCCCTCTAACCTACGCATCTCAGGACACTAAGGAGCAATTTTAGCATGGCCAATCAACCTAAGGGCGGCACGGTAGCACAGTGGTTAGCACTGCTGCTTCACAGCTCCAGGGTCCCGGGTTCGATTCCCGGCTTGGGTCACTGTCTGTGTGGAGTTTGCACATTCTCCTCGTGTCTGCGTGGGTTTCCTCCGGGTGCTCCGGTTTCCTCCCACAGTCCAAAGATGTGCGGGTTAGGTTGATTGGCCAGGTTAAAAATTGCCCCTTAGAGTCCTGGGATGTGTAGATTAGAGGGATTAGTGGGTAAATATGTGGGCGTAGGGCCTGGGTGGGATTGTGGGTCGGTGCAGACTCGATGGGCCGAATGGCATCCTTCTGCACTGTAGGGTTTCTATGATTTCTATGATCTTTGGACTGTGGGAGGAAACCGGAGCACCCGGAGGAAACCCATGCAGACACGACGAGAATGTGCAAACTCCACACAGACAGTGACCCAAGCCGGGAATTGAACCCAGGTCCCTGGAGCTGTGAAGCAGCAGTGCTAACCACTGTGCTACCATGCCACCCACCAACTAAGATTGGTGGAATCTTCAGAGAAATGGCGAAAATCTTTCAGGATTCTGCCAGTTGTCTGCTGGGAGGCATCCAATGGGGATCACCAGGTTGGGAATGGGATTGAAGCTGGATTATGGAGATCCTGGAGTTCTGTTTCATCACTTCTGGGGATTAGAGGAGCAGCTGTCATGAACCTTTGCTGAGAAGATTAAGCTGCCGCTTTAGAGTCCGTGTTGGTTCGACTGTGCAGTGGCTGTGAAGACAGTGGGCGGGATTTTCCGGCCACGCTCACCCCAAGGGACGTTTGCATGGTACCCCCTCACCGCACCCCCGCCCCCTCCCGGCCCCGCCCACCATAATTCCCCCTATCTGATTTGATTTGATTTATTATTGTCACATATATTAGTATACAGTGAAAAGTATTGTTTCTTGTGCGCTATACAGACAAAGCATACCGTTCATAGAGAAGGAAAGATGATGCAGAATGTAGTGTTACAGTCATAGCTAGGGTGTAGAGAAAGGTCAACTTAATGTGAGGTAGGGTCCATTCAAAAATCCGATGGCAGCAGGGAAGAAGCTGTTCTTGAGTCGGTTGGTACGTGACCTCAGACTTTTGTATCCCCACAAAGGGGAGGCAATGGTCCAGTGGTATTCTTGCGAGACTATTAATCCAGAAACCCAGCTAATGATCCGGGGACCTGGGTTCGAATCCCGCCATGGCCGATGGTGGAATTTGAATTCAACAAAAAATACCTGGAATTAAGAATCGACTGATGATCATGAAACCATTGTCGATTGTTGGAAAAACCCATCTGGTTCACTAATGTCCCTTTAGGGAAGGAAATCTGCCGTCCTTACCCGGTCTGGCCTACATGTGACTCCAGAGCCACAGCAATGTGTGGTTGACTCTCAACTACCCTCGGGCGACTAGGGATGGGCAATACATGCTGGCCCAGCCAGCGACACCCATGTCCCACGAATGAATAAAAATGAACAGTGATAGGAGGAAGAAGGCAGTGCAGAATGGTGGACGGCTTTTGATTGCTGTGTGACTTTCTCTCGCAGGAGTTGATGGTTCATAATGGGATCACCCACATCTTGAACGTGAGCAGTAACTGCCCAAAGCCTGCCTTCATCCCTGACAGCCATTTCCTGCGGATTCCGGTCAATGACAGCTACTGTGAGAGTCTCTTACCTTGGCTGAACAAGTCTGTGGAATTCATAGGTATGCATCTGATGTGTGAAAGGTAGACTAAGACACATAGAATCCTAGAAACCCTACAGTGCAGAAAGAAGCCATCTGGCCCATTGAGTCTGCACCGACCACAATCCCACCCAGGCCCTACTCCCATATCCCTACACATTTACCCGCTAATCCCTCTAACCTACGCATCTCAGGACACTAAGGGGCAATTTTTAGCATGGCCAATCAACCTAACCCACACATCTTTGGACTGTGGGAGGAAACCGGAGCACCCAGAGGAAACCCACGCAGACTTGGGGAGAATGTGCAAACTCCACACAGACAGTGACCCAAGCCAGGAATCGAACCCAGGTCCCTGGAGCTGTGAAGCAGCAGTGCTAACCACTGTGCTACCGTGCCGTCCAGGGGACAATTATACAGTTAGTACTCCACCCTGGGATCAGTAAGTATCATAAACCACAGTTTGCTCCTCCAACTTGTACCAAGTTCCGGCCACCCATTACCCCTGTGCTCGCTGACTTACTCTTAGAGTCATAGAGGTTTATAGCATGGAAACAGGCCCTTCGACCCAACTTGTCCATGCCACCCTTTTTTTTAAACTCCTAAGCTAGTCCCAATTGCCCCCATTTGTCCCTTATCCCTCTATACCCATCTTACCCATGTAACTTTTAAATACTTTTTAAAAGACAAAATTGTACCCGCCTCCACTACTACCTCTGGCAGCTTGTTCCAGAAGGTCCATTCAAAAGCTGTTCTTGAGTCGGTTGGTACGTGACCTCAGACTTTTGTATCCCCACAAAGGGGAGACGATGGCCCAGTGGTATTACACTTGATCTAGCAATGGCTCAAATTTAAAGTTTGCACCAATAGACAGAATTTTGGTGTCCCAGGGAATCAGGGGAGCAGGCGGGAAAATGGGGCAGAAGCCCAAGATGGTATTGAATGGCAGAGCAGGCTCAATTGGCCATGTGATCTACTCATAGAATCTTACAGTGCAGAAGGAGGCCATTTGGCCCATCGAGTCTGCACCAACCACAATCCCACCCAGGCCCTAACCCCCAAAACCCCATGTATTTACTCTAGCTAGTCCTCCTGACACTAAGGGGCAATTTAGCATGGCCAATCCACCAAACCGCACATCTTTGGACTGTGGGAGGAAACCGGAGCACCAGGAGGAAACCCACGCAGACACGGGGAGAATGTGCAAACTCCACACAGACAGTGACCCAAGCTGGGAGTCGAACCCGGGTCCCTGGCACTGTGAGGCAGCAGTGCTAACCACTGTGCCACCGTTCCGCTCCTACCTTGAGATAGGGGTGACTATATTAAAAGGGGCTATATAAATAGAAGCTTTCATTCTTATTCTGCATTTCCCCCCACATCCCTCCAGTACCTCTCAAGGAACTGAATCTTTCTGGGGTACCATGCCACAGTTACCCTCGTATGGTTCACCCAGGTGGAAGTTCTTCCGGACTGGTTCTGGAGGTCGAGTGTCAACCAACAGTTCAGTGCTGGAGGGTATCAGAGCTGTGCCCTGTCAGAAATACTTCCTCCCCCTCCCTGAATAGTGACATGACCAATTCTCGCACCCTCACCACAGCGCCCCCCCACCCCCCCCCCCCCACGTCCTCCGAGGGCGCACCTGCAGCGAGTCTCTTTAACCGATGACATCAGCAGACAAGGTCCACAAACATCCTTGGAGCCATAGGTTTTACAGGTCCACCCAGTGCCCTAAAGGAAAGGTCCCACAGCGCTTTCCAAAGATGAGTAGAGAAATAGACCAGTGTGTCGACCAAGATTGAATCATAGAATTCCTACAGTGCAGAAGGAGGCCATTCGGCCCATCAGGCATGTACCAATAACAATCCCACCCAGGCCCTCTCTCCCCTCCCCGTAAGCCCGTGAATTGATCCTTCTAGTCCCGCCTGACACTGAAGGGCAATTTAGCATGGCCAATCCATCTAATCTGCACATCTTTGAAAACTAAGGGACAATTTAGCATGGCCAATCCACCTAAGCTACATATTTTTGAACACTAATGTACAATTTAGCATGGCCACTCCACCTAACCTGCACATCTTTGGACTGTGGGAGGAAACCGGAGCACCCGGAGAAAGCCCACATAGACGTGGGGAGAATGTGCAAACTCCACACAGACAGTCACCCAAGGCTGGAATCAAACCCGGATCCCTGGCGCTGTGAGGCAGCAGTGCTAACCACTGTGCCACCCATGTCTCTCTCTCTCTTACCCAATAGCACCAAAAACAGTTGTTTGACAAGCAAAAGTTGGTTCTTCCTTTCTGAATTAATGTCTTGTTTCTTTCTGTTTCATGCAGATACGGTGAGGTCAATGAAGTCCAGGGTTTTGGTTCATTGCTTGGCTGGGATCTCACGATCTGCAGCGATTGCGATCGCTTATATCATGAGGACAATGGATTTCTCTTTGGACGATGCATACAGGTACAGGACCATGTTCCGGGAGATTTGATGAAATGAGATAGCAAACATAGGTTTAGATTCTGGGAGACAAGGAGAGTGTGTGAAGCTCGTCCAGTCTGCATCAGATCAGGTTTCCAAAAGTTAACTGAAAATCGGTTGAGAAACAACGCTGAGATTGTACTAGAGAGGGAGATGTGGAGAGAGAGAGAGGAGTGACCAAGAGAGAGGGAGAGAGAAAAGTGTGAGGACAAGACAGAGAGAGAGAGAGATAGGGACACAGATTCAACAGGAAAGATAGAGAAAAGAAACAATGGTGAGATAGGGAGCGCAATGGAGAGGCACATAGTTTGAAGTTTATTTATTAGTGTGACAAGTAGGCTTACTGCAATGAAGTTACTGTGAAAATCCCCCAGTCGCCACACTCCGGCGCCTGTTCGGGTACACTGAGGGAGAATTTAGCACAGCCAATGCACCCTAATCTGCACGTCTTTCGGACAGTGGGAGGAAACCGGAGCCCCCGGAGGAAACCCACGCAGACACGGGGAGAATGTGCAACCTTCACACAGACAGTGACCCCCAAGCCGGGAATCAAACCCGGGTGCCTGGCGCTGTGAGACAGCAGTGCTAACCACTGTGCCACCGCGCCACCCCCGTGAGGGGGAATGAGAAACAGAGGGGAAAATAGTTAAGAGAGATGGAGAAACAAGTAGAGGGAGGGAGAGGGAAGTGAAAAGATAATCAGGAGGGAATTCAGGCAGCGCTTCCTTGCAAAAAGAATAGTTGAAATCTGGAATGCTCTCCCAATAGATGGGTGGTGGGACTTGCATGACTGAGTTTGACAGATTATCTTTGTTAAAGGGTTGAATGAAAATTGAATGGTGGAATAGGCCTCAGAGGCTGAACTGCACTCCTTTGTTTTTATTGTTCCTAAAGCTCGGTTGGCTGATTGGTACCTCTCTGCCTGGTCCCCAATTCCCCACCCTCAAACATTCAGCATTCTGCCCTCAAAGCCAACTTGCGTCGTGCTCTCCATGTCCTCACCCACGTGACAATAAGCACGACCAGGCTGATGGATAGTGAAGGGTGTCAGAGGCAAGATAACCGCTTCCCCAAAATCCAGACCACTGCACCAACTAGTAGGGGTTAAAGGTCACGGATGGGAGCCCTGGAGCACACCTCCCAGTTTTGAAGGCCTGAGTGCTGGGGCCTAGTCGGTTTTTATTGCCTTTTTTGTTTGTAATTGTCTTGAATATCGTTTGCCTCAATCAGGTTTGTAAAAGATCGAAGGCCGTCGATATCTCCCAACTTCAACTTCCTGGGTCAGTTAGTGGAATATGAGAAGAGCATCCACCATATCCAGGCTTCAGCCCACTCAAAGCTAAGCCTCCTTCCCCCGGATAACAGCCCAGCAGAAGAAGAAACTTCCCAGCCTGAGACTTGTGAAGAGTCCGATGAAGAGATAGAAACATTTGCCCCTCATTTTTCCACCCAGATCAACGAAGGACAACATCCGGGCCTCCTCGATAAAGGGACTGGCAATGATGCGGGCAGCTTTCCCAGGAATTTGGAGAAAGGCCCACCAGAGATGGCAGACTTGCAGCGCGGGCTTATGGACCTCCGCCTCTCGCCGGAGCGAACGTCGCACGCCAGCTGCTTGAAGCGCTCTTTCTCGCTGGACGTGAAGTCGGCCTACTCTTCAGCCCCTCGCTTTGGCTCCTACCAGGCCACGCAGCCAGCGGAAACGGGCCCCGTCCCAAAGCTGCTGGGCTTCCAGAGCAAGCTGGTTGCCAGCACCTTCAACCCGTTCACCCTCTTGTTTGGGAACGCCAGGAAAGGCCGAGGGAAAGACGTCACCGCGTCCAACGGAGCCACGCAGCCGTCGAAACCCCAGCAGAAATGCGGCTGCCTGGAGACGGCTTCCCCCGTCATTGGTGTTGGCCAAGGTCCAGCGGGCTCCCCTGGCGTGATTCGCAAGAAGGACGGCGTGCAGAGTAAGCCCGCCGCCAGACTGACGCTGAGCTTGCCCATTCCCAGGCAGCCGTCATCGCCATTGCTCGACTATAACACCTGCCTCATAACAGTGCACGGAAAGAGGACAGAACTGTCTCTGTTTGAACACCCTTACGGCGGCCCCGCTGATTGCAAGTCCATCAAACCCAGTCACATCACGAGGAACGTGGGCCTCTACACTGACAGCGTGGTGAAATCGTAATACGGAAGTGAACACGTGCATTGAACCTGCACCTTTAAAAGGGGAAAGATGGACAGGCCAAAGAACTGCCCTTTGAACTTTTAGCCAGTTCGTTCTCTCTCTTGACTACAAAGCCCGGCAGTGGGCCTAGGCTCATTCGTTACCTATTCTGCAGGCCGCAGGCCTTTTATTGCTGCACTGACGTCAGGCCATCCTTCGATCTAGAAACAGTGGGAATACTGGAGCAGTTTACACTCGGGGAAAATAGTGCACACAGGAATATAGCGAACGCGTGTTTAAGAGTTCAGAAATGAATTTCACCGACTGGACTTACTTTTGTCCCGAAAGTTCAAACGTAAAATTTGGGAGCAAAAGAGTGGATTGGAATTAAGACTGAATTTCTTCGGAAAAAAACGGTTCAAAGCTGAAATTATTTTTAGGACCGCGATGACTTTGGTCCCCACTCATCGATGTGATATTGAGGATCGTGGTGCCAGGGGTTTAATCACAATGAATGTTTTGCAGTCGGTTATGAGGATGTGTGTGGGTGAAAATGATATTAAAACAGAATATAATGCTTTCTTTGCTGCTAAGGCCTTGGGAATGTTATGTGTTGAATTGGAATGGCCATGCGGGAACATTGGAAATGGAGAATTATTTATATGATTGTATGTGTGTGTGTGTGTGTGTGTTTTGTGGACGGGAGGGTTGGATAGGAAGCTTCGCACCATGTTCCCTCCCGATATAAATTAAGTGGTCGGTGTCCGCAGTAGATTAGATTGTACATGTTCTTTGGATGGAACCGGCTTGATGGGCCGAATGGTCTCCCCTCATTTCAGGCTCCCTTATTTTTTTATGTATCTGGTTTGTCTACGACTGAGGGAGCCACGGAGGATGAGTGTCAGTGGTTGAATGATTTTAGGTTAGATTCCAGGCTCCAGCCTGTCTAATTTCTCCTGTAGTAGTTGCACATGAGTGTGCGAATCGCTGTGCGGGGAGAGGAAAATCAGCCTGGAATAACTTGCCCAGCGAGAGACAACAGGTGAGGGTTGAGGAGCCAGATTTTACCACCATACCCAACACAATAAAGCCCCCTGGAGCTCTGACTGAAGGGTCATCCAGACTCAAAACGTTGGCTCTATTCTCTCTCCACAGATGCTGTCAGACCTGCTGAGATTTTACAGCATTTTTTGTTTTTGTTGTTGACAATGAGGCCCAAAACTGATTGGAGGAGCTCTTGATAGACTAATTACAATCTCCTACTAAACTGATTGGAGGAGCTTTTGATAAGACTAATTACAATCTCCTACTAGGTCTAAGTATGAACTATTCGTTAAGGTGGTGTGACTGGCTAAGTGGCCTCTCCATATAGTCTTCAATGCCTACCAATGGAGCACTGTGCTCTAGTTGCAACAGAAAGGTGTTGGACTTCCATACAGAAGTCCCGACTCATATCAAAGATCATTGGACCAGTTATTTATCACAAAGTTTTGTTTATTCATGGTTTAAAGGGGTTAGGTCTGTGCAATGATTCTCAAATACCAATTGTGTCAGATGATACTCTCTTTGAGGCCTTGGTATCTTGAGTGTTCAGTTCCCAGGGCTAGGTATCACCAACAGTAGGATGTTAGACTCTTGTTCATCATAGAATCCCTGCAGTGCAAAAGGAGGCCATTCGGCCCATCGAGCCTGCACCGACAACAATCCCAGGCCCTATCCCCATAACCCCACATATTTAGTCCCCCTGACATTAAGGGGCAATTTAGCATGGCCAATCCACCTAACCTGCACGTCTTTTGGACTGTGGGGGGAAACCCGGAAGAAACCCACGCAGACATGGAGAGAATGTGCAAACTCCACACAGTCATCCAAGGCTGGAATCGAACCCGGGTCCCTGTGAGGCAGCAGTGCAAACCACTGTGCCACCCAGTCGCTCTTTTGGTGGAGTGTACCAGTCTCCCATTCAAAGGACTTCAAATCAAGAATGCCAAATGAATTCCTTGGGGTCAGGGTATGTGCTGTCGGTTGATGGGGGGTTGGGGAGAGAATATATCCATCCTTCTTAGCACACATCATTTTGTGATACTTGGGTACCCATATTTAAATAAAAACATTACTTGACAGGACTAATGGTGTTTAACCACTCATCTCTAAGATGGCACCTCTGACAGTGCAACACTCCCTCAGTACTGCACAGAGAATCAACCTAGATGTTGTGCTCAAGTCTCCGGAATGGGATTTGAACTCACAAACATCTGACTCAGGGGCAGGAAGCTATCAGCTGAGCCACAGCTGATACTTTGGCTAGCATGGTGTCCAAGAAGGTACTTAAGCTGTAAGGTCACATAGGACCAAAGCACCAGACCATGCCCTGAACCAGATACATTCGAAACAAGAAGACCAATACTGTTAGCATTTAAATTAAGACCAAGGTTATTGGACGTACACTGGTCTTTAGAAACCTATGCTATTGCTTCTGGAATCTGGAGTTAAATCCAACTTAGGCCAAGTGGCAGGATCATCTCTTACAGACTGAAATGAGTAATGGCAGTTACCCGATATTCAAATGCTGTCACATCAAGAGAGACCAGCTTGCTCAGGAAACTGTGGGCGGCACAGTGGCACAGTGGTTAGCACCGCTGCCTCACAGCGCCAGGGACCTGGGTTCGATTCCCGGCTTGGGTCACTGCGGAGACTCCCTGTCTCTGCGTGAGTTTCCTCCGGGTGCCCCGGTTTCCTCCCACAGTCCGAAAGATGTGCGGGTTAGGGTGTGTTGGCCGTGCTAAATTCTCCCTCAGTGTACAGGAGTGTGGGAACTAGGGGATTTTCACAGTAACTTCATTGCGGTGTTAATGTAAGCCTAGTTGTGACACTGAAAAGCAAGCTACGGTGGCTGAGAAGGGAAATAGAAATGTCACACTGTTACTCGTCTGACTAATTTATCAGCATAGTGTAGAGGAATCTTCACTCTGCCTCTAACGCTGGCAGTACTGGCCTGAGAATGCTTGATGTTCCAGTGCAGATTGAGCTTTACCCTGCGTTTAAACAATACTATGATGTTTCGGAGCTGCATGTTAGCAGGCCTGTACGCTTTCATTTTGCATGAAAAAATGTCAAAGTTTCTTCCTTCAATGTTGATTAAAGATGTTCTTGTTTCATATTGATGTGTTTCCTTTGAGTTTTGGATTTACACGTTTGAATGGAAAAGTAAAACGGTGAACCTGCTCCCTCTTTAAAAAGTGGGAGCTGTTTTCCTCGATGTGTTTTCTCCACCTTTACTGATATTTTCATCGCCAACAGTTCCATGGTCAGTGCTCCTCTCAAATTCCTCTCTCCAAATCCTATCTGTCCTTCCTCCCTCCCCTCCTTCAAACCCGAGACCCATCCACGGTGGCACAGCCTGTGTTTGCTGATGACACTCAGTTCTAGATTACTTCTTATTCCAGAATTGTAATCACTGTTTCCCTGTCCAACATAAAAAGAGTTGGATGAGTTGAAATGTTCTCCTGTCATGTGGCAGCAAAACTGAAACCACTCTCTGTTCACATTGGCACGGTGGCACAGTGGTTAGCACTGCCGTCTCACAGCGCCAGGAACCTGGGTTCGATTCCCAGCTTGGGTCACTGTCTGTGCCAAGACTCCCCGTGTCTGCGTGGGTTTCCTCCGGGTGCTCCGGTTTCCTCCCACAGTCTGAAAGTGTTGTTTGGGTGCATTGGCCATGCTAAATTCTCCCTCCATGTTCCCGAACAAAAACCAGAGTGTGGTGACCAGCAGAATTTCACAGCAACTTCATTGAAGTGTTAATGTAAGCCTAACTGTGACAATAATAAACTTTAAACTCATCCGGCACTATCTGCTAGCCCAACATAGAATCCTACACTGCAGAAGGAGGCCATTCAGCCCATCAAGTCTGCACTGGCCACAGTCCCACCCAGGCCCTATCCCCATGACCCCATGCACTTACCCATGCTAGCCTCCTGACACTAAAGGGCAATTTAGCATGGCCAATCCACCTAACATGCACATCTTTGGACACTAAGGGGCAATTTAGCATGGCCAATCCACCTAACCTGCACATCTTTGGACTGTCGGAGGAAACCGGAGGACCCGGAGGAAACTCACGCAAACACGGGGAGAATGTGCAAACTCCGTACAGACGGTGACCCCAAGCCGGGAATCGAACCTGGGTCCCTGGTGCTGTGAGGCAGCAGTGCTAACCACTGTGCTGCCCCCATCCTTTCCCAAAACTTCCCTTGCATCGACAGGCTGTTTAATACCTCATGTCACCCGACCATTATCTCCTCATCTTCCCCATTTTGTCTCCGAGTTGTTTTGAAGCTTGCTGGGGGCATGTGCTATGGGTTTTTGCAGTCATAGCGAAGGAGGCCATTCAGCCCATCATGTCCACCCATGTTTCTTACTTAAAAAGAGCCACTTCATGGCAATGGATGAATGTTTCTCATTTAGTTTTCAAAAACAACAGATTAAAACCACTGAGGTTCATCCCTTAGGACAGAATGTGTTTTTCCTGTCGATAATTTGTATTTGGCATTGAAGTTATCTCCAATAACTTTTTCTAACTTATATTTAAATGGTATTCAAATAAAGTGGAATTGTTCAAATTTGTGTTGGTATCTTCATAATCTGTTATACTACCCACCCCCCCCCCAGATGACACATGGGACACGCAGTGAAATATACCCAATAATGTGGAGAATTACTCAGCTATGTGCGGTCCACAAACAAATTTGGAGTCTGCACGTTCTCCCCGTGTCTGCGTGGGTTTCCTCCAGGGGTGCTCCGGTTTCCTCCCACACTCCAAAGATGTGCGGGTTAGGTTGATTGGCCGTGCTAAATTGTCCGTTAGCATCAGGGGGACTAGCAGGGTAAAATGCGTGTGGTTGCGGGAATAGGGCCTGGGTGGGATTGTGGTCAGTGCAGACTCGATGGGCCGAATGGCCTCCTGTACTGTAGGGATTCTATTCTATGATTATGTAGCAGAGCAAATCCAATTACTGCCCCAACCAGCAGCAGAGTGTTGGCATTTATCATCGGCACGGTGGCACAGTGGTTAGCACTGCTGCCTCACAGCGCCAGGGACCTGGGTTCAATTCCGGCCTTGGGTGACTGTGGAATCTGCACGTTCTCCCCATATCTGCATGGGCTTCCTCCAAGTGCTCCAGTTTCCTCCCACAGTCCGAAGGACATGCTGGTTAGGTGGATTACCCATGCCAAATTGCCCCTGAATGTCAGAGGTTTAGCAGGGTAAATATGTCGGGTTACTGGGATAGGGTCTGGGTGGAATTGTCCCTTAGCGCTCAAAGATGTGCAGGTTAGGTGGATTGGCCATGCTAAATTGCCCCTTAGTGTCCAAAGATGTGTAGGTTAGGTGGATTGGTCATGCTAAATGTGCGGGATTATGGGGATAGAGTGGGGTGGGCCTTGGTGGGATGATCTGTTAGGGAGTTGGTGTTGACTAGATGGGCTGAATGGTCTCCTTCTGCACGCGAGGGATTCTACGGTTCTATTTTATGGTTCTACGATAACCTGCTTACTGATGCTCATTCTCCAATCATTACCTCAATCAGGGAGCTCATACTCCAATTATTGCCTCAATCAGGGAGCTCATACTCCAATCACTACCTCAATCAGGGAGCTCATACTCCAAGAGGCCAACCTCATGGGCCTCATTGAGGTCTACACTAAAGGAAGAGTAGTCACAGTTCCTTGAAGATGGGGGGGGGGGGGGAAGGGGAAACAGGGAATTTAGCCAGAGTCTATTGTGTGGCAGTTAGCAAGAACCACACTGCATTGATACAGAACCTTTAACAAGAATCAAGGCTGACATTCCAGTGCGTTACCGAGGGAATGCTGCACTGTTGGAGATGCCGTCTTTCAGACCACATGTTAAACTGAGGCCCCATTTGCCTGTTTGAATGGATGGAAAAGGTCCCGCGGTAACTATTTTGAAGAAAAGCAGGGAGGTTCTCCCCGGTATCCTGGTCTGTATTTATTCCTCAGTCAACATCACAGAAACAGATTATCTGGTCATCGTCAGATTGTTTGCGGGAGCTTGCTGTGCACAAATTAGCTGTCACATTTCCAACATCAAATCGGTGACCAGATTTCAAAAGTACTCCACTGGATGTAAAGTGCTTTGAGACGACCTAAGAATGCTTCAATTACAAAGTCAGAGATTGGCTGACTGGCAGAAGGCAGAGAGTGGAGATAAAGGGACCCTTCTCAGAATGGCAGCCGGTGACTAGTGGTGTGCCTCAGGGGTCGGTGCTCGGACCACAACTTTTCACAACATACATTAATGATTTGGAAGAAGGAACTGAAGGCACTGTTGCTAAGTTTCCAGATGATACAAAGATATGTAGAGGGACAGGTAGTATTGAGGAAGCAGGGGGGCTGCAGAAGGACTTGGACAGGTTAGGAGAGTGGGCAAAGAAGTGGCAGATGGAATACAATGTGGAAAAGTGTGAGGAATGGAGGCATAGACTATTTTCTAAATGGGGAAATGCTTGGGAAATCAGAAACACAAAGGGACTTGGGAGTCATTGTTCAAGATTCTCTGAAGGTTAACGTGCATGTTCAGTCGGCAGTTAGGAAGGCAAATGGAATGTCAGCATTCATGTTGAGGGAGTTAGAATTCAAGAGCAGGGATGTAATTATGAGGCTGTATAAGGCTCTGGTCAGACCCACTTGGAGTATTGTGAGCAGTTTTGGATTCCGTATCTAAGGAAGGATGTGCTGGCCTTGGAAAGGGTCCAGGGGAGGTTCACAAGAATGATCCCTGGAATGAAAGCTTGTCGTATGAGGAATGGTTGAGGACTCTGGGTCTGTACTCGTTGGAGTTTAGAAGGATGAGGGGGGATCTTATTGAAACTTACAGGATACTGCGAGGCCTGGATAGAGTGGACGTGGAGAGGATATTTCCACGAGTAGGAAAAACTAGAACCAGAGGGCACAACCTCAGGCTAAAGGGACGATCCTTTAAAACAAAGATGGGAAGGAACTTCATCAGCCAGAGAGTGGTCAACCCGTGCAACTCTTTGCCGCAGAAGGCTGTGGAAGCCAGGTCATTGAGTGTCTTTAAGGCAGAGATAGATAGGTTCTTGATTAATAAGGGGATCGGGGGGTTATGGGGAAAAGGCAGGAGAATGGGGATGAGAAAAATATCAGCCATGACTGAATGGCGGAGCAGACTTGATGGGCTGAGTGGCCTACTTCTGCTCCTATGTCTTATGGTCCGATGCCCATCCATTGACTGTGCCTACGCTTCCCACTGCCTCGGAAAAGCAGCCAGCATAATCAAAGACCCCACGCACCCCTGACATTCTCTCTTCCGCCTTCTTCCATCGAGAAAGTGATACAGAAGTCTGAGGTCGCGTACCAACCGATTCAAAAACAGCTTCTTCCCTGCTGCCATCAGACTTTTGAATGGACCTACCTTGTATTAAGTCAATCTTTCTCCTTCACCTAATGAAGGAATAGTGCCCTGAAAGTTTGTGATTCCAAATAAACCTGCTGGACTTTAACCTGGTGTCGTGAGACTTATTACTGTGCCCACCCCAGTCCAACATTGGCATCTCCACATCATGCCAACTCTCTCTGGCAGAGTATCTTACCCAGGCTCTCTTCCCCCCCCACCCTATTACCGTAACCCCATACATCTCCCATGGCCAATCCACCTAACCTGCACGCCTTTGGACCGTGGGAGGAAACCGGAGCACCCGGAGGACACGGGGAGAACGCGCAGACTCTGCACAGACAGTGACCCAAGCCGGGAATTGAACCCCAGTCCCTGGAGCTGTGAGGCACTTGCAGGCGGGATTGAGGTACGTGCTGTTTGTGCTCTGATATAGAGGAGATAGCACCATGAGGGGTAAATACTAGATTGGAAGGATGAATAAGTTGCTCTCACACGTGGGAGCAGTGTTGATGGGCCTGGATGGTGGTGTGGGGGAGATGGTGGTGATGGTGTTGCTGTTGCATTTCCTGCACTTGCCGTGGAAGGATGCTGGGGAAGTGGCGTGATAATGCATCAGTGAATCAGGGAAATTAGTCCCTTTGAAATGCTGAAAGGAGGAAATGATGTACTTGAATCATAGAATCCTACAGTGCAGGAGGCCATTCAGCCCATTGAGTCTGCACCGACCACAATCCCACCCAGGTCCTATCCCCATAACCCAATGCATTTACCCTAGCCTGTCCCCCTGATACTAAGGGGCAATCTCGCATGACCAATCCATCTAACCCACACATCTTTGGACTTGAGAATGTGAAAGTTTCCATTGAGGTGTTCAGATCCCCCCCATGGCCTCGCCCCTCTTTATCTCTGGAACCTCCTCCATTCCGACAACCCTCCAAGATCTCTGCGCTCCTCTAACCCTGATCTCTTACTCACCCTCTGTGGTGAACCATCGTTGGTTCCCACCAGGTAGTACTGAGCCAGGGTCTGGCCAGTACTATGAGTCTGTATATATGTTACTGTTGGGGTTAGGGTTGGGCTGTTCTACATGTTACTGTTGCGGTTAGGGTTGGGCTGTTCTACCTGTATTATAGTTATTATGGTACATCCCAGTCGGGCTCCGCCTCCTGGGAGAGGTATAAAGGTCACTGCTCTGTCTGGGACCCCTCAGTCTGGGATCGTGTATTATATATGGTAGCTCTGTTGTAGTAGTTAATAAAAGCCTTTATTTCCTCGAGCACCTCTAGCCTCGTGAGTTATATCGCGCATCACCCTCTATTCTCATTCCACTCCAACCCATGTCATTAAAGTGTCTGGTGATGATTTTACCTTTGGAAGAGACATTGAACCGAGGGTCCGCTCTCTCAGGTGAACGTGAAGGATATCCTGACACTATAGTCAAAGAGCAGAGGAATTATCCCTGCTGTCCTGACCAATTTCCATCCCTCTATCACCATCGCAAGTTACAGATTATTCAATCATCATCACATTGCTATTTCTGGGAGCTTGCTGTGCGTAAAATGTCCGTCATGTTTCCCACGTTACAACACTGACAGTGCTTCGAAAGTATTGGACTGGTTGCGAAGTGCTTTGGGAAGTCCCGATATTGTGACAATCGCAATATAAATTCAAGTCTTCTCTCCTCTTGCTGTTTGTGAGACTTTGCTGTGAATAAAATCGGCTGTTTTCACAACTTAACATAACTGAATACAGTTCAAAAATACTTTGTCCAATGTAAAGCAGCATTGTCGGGTTGCGAAAGGTGTGACATTTATACTGTGATGATACAGTACCTTTAAGAAGTTTATTTACTATTGTCACAAGTAGGCTTACTAATAAATGAACTTATAATTAAAACTTAAACTGTGGGAAGTGGCTCGGGAAATCAAAAGTTTAAGTTTATTAGTGTAGGCTTACATTAACACGGCAATGAAGTTACTGTGAAAATCCCCTAGTTGCCACACTCCTGTTCGGGTATACTGAGGCAGAATTTAGCATGGCCAACGCACCTAACTAGCACGTCTTTCGGACTGTGGGAGGAAACCCACGCAGACACGGGGGGGAAACGTGGAAACCCCACACAGACAAATGCTGCGAGGGTTCCCATCTTTACCACCCTTTCAGGCAGCGAGGTCCACATTCCCACCACCCACTGGGTGAAAAGGCTTTTCCTCAAATCCCCTTTAAACTCCTGCCCCTTACCTTAAATCTGTGCCCCCCGGTTTTTGACCCCTCTGCTCAGGGGAAAAGTTTTTTCCTATCCATGACCCCATAATTTTGTACAGCTCAATAGGGTCTCCCCTTCTGAAGGGCCACCCAGACTAGAAACGTTGGCTCCATTCTCTCTCGATGTGGAGATGCCGGCGTTGGACTGGGGTAAACACAGTAAGAAGTCTAACAACACCAGGTTAAAGTCCAACAGGTTTATTTGGTAGCAAATGCGAGTGGCATTTGCTACCAAATAAACCTGTTGGACTTTAACCTGGTGTTGTTAGACTTCTTACTCCATTCTCTCTCCACAGAAGCTGTCAGACTGCTGAGATTTTCCAGCATTTTCTGTTTCAGATTCCAGCATCCGCAGTAATTTGCTTTTAACATCCTGGTGAATCTCTTCTGCATCCTTTCTAGTGCAATCGCATCCTTCAATCTCCAAAGCGTAATTAAAGTACCGGAAATCCATTAATTTAAAGCAGAATTTGACCTGTTGATTGGGGCATGCCATACATGGGGTTCGAGGGATAGGGTCTGGGTGGGATTGTTGTTGGTGCAGTCTTGATGGGCCGAATGGCCTCTTTCTGCACTGTAAGCATTCTACGATTCTTTAATACTGAAGCAAGGGGGTTGGTTTAGCTCAGTTGGCTGGACGGCTGGTTCGTGACGCAGAGCGATGCCAAAGGCGTAGGTTTAATTGTAGTACCAGCTGAGGTTATTCATGAAGGTCCCACCTTCTCAACCTTGCCCCCCGCCTGAGGTGCGGTGATCCTCAGGATAAATCACCACCAGTCACAGCCTGCGATTTAATTTCATGTGTCTGTGCGTAACGAATTTTAAAGATCAAGTTTATTTATTAGTGTCACAAGTCGGCTTACATTAACATTGCAATGAGGTTACTGTAAAAATCCCCTAGTCGCCAGTCTCCGGCACCTGTTCAGGTACACTGAGGGGCAACTTAGTATGGCCAGTGCACCTAACCAGCATGTCTTTGGACTGAGAGAGGAAACTGGAGCACCCAGGGGAAACCCACGCAGAGACGGGGAGAATGTGCAAACTTCACAGTGACCCAAACCGGGAATTGAACCCAGGTCCTTAGCGCCGTGACACAGCAGTGCTAACCACTGCGTCACCGTGCCGCCCAAAAATATTTGATCTTTAATTTCCTGTGTTTGTGCACAGGAGGAATAGATTTTGCATTTTAATATGGGAGTGTGGAAATGCAGGGGTGGACACAAAGGCCACCGCATTGTCCCCATTAGCACTGAGACAAGGCCACCACATTGTCCCCATTGGCACCGAGACAAGGCCATCACATTGTCCCCATTGGCACCGAGACAAGGCCACCGCGTTGTCCCCATTAGCACCATGTGATTGACAGGGAGGCCTATCCAGCACCACGTGACAGGGCGCCACCCCCGGGGGACGCAGGCCGGCAGCGCCATGACGTCACCGTGCGTGAAGTCGCCGGTCACGCCCCTAAAAGCCACGCCCCGTGACGTCACGCGGCAGTGTTTACTTCCGGTCAGTGAGGCTGAAAAAAAAAACTCCGCTTAAATGACAGACTCCAGCCTGCCGCTGATCCGTGTCATCTTCATCACACAGCAACGCTGCCGCTTCCGCCGAGACTGAGCGGCGTTCAAATATCCACCTACCTGTCAAAGAAGAGGATTTTTACCTTAATATATTGGAGGCCACGAGGAGGTGCGGCGCATATGGATTGGTTAATGGGGTAAGTGAAGGGATGCCGGATTAATCTGCGCCGTTTTTTTTGGGGGCTCTGATTGAATTAATCCCGGACGGTTAAAGGTGCAGAATTCGACGTCCGCTGAGGGAAGATTGTCCCTTAGCGGGTCTTATACCCTCAGTGCGCATGGGTTAGGCCGCGGTGGGTGCTGGGAGGTGTAGTTCCCGGATGATGCTCTTGGATGGCCGGCGGCGCCAACAGAACTACAACTCCCGAGGTGCACCGCGCCCGCACCATGCCGGAGAACCGTTAGCCCAGGCTGAGCGCGAGGCCGGTGCCCTGCACCCGCGGGGGAGACGCCCCCTTGTGGCCCCGCCCCCGTCTCGCGGCCCCGCCCCCGTCTCGCGGCCCCGCCCCCCGGTCTCGCAGCCCCGCCCCCCGGTCTCGCAGCCCCGCCCCGGTCTCGCAGCCCCGCCCCCCGGTCTCGCAGCCCCGCCGCCACTGGCTCC